>NW_006800109.1:202539-208787 GCF_000485575.1 Poecilia formosa
ATATGATATATATATATATATATCATATTATTATTAAAAGCAAATAATCGCATTTTAAACCAGAAATTATATATAGACAAAAAAACCATTACAAATGTATTGGCATGCACACAGTTGTTTGTTTGTTTAGATAGATAGATAGATAGATAGATAGATAGATAGATAGATAGATAGATAGATAGATAGATAGATAGATAGATAGATAGATAGATAGATAATAAGCAAGTGAATTGCTGGGTCTGTAATTAATTAAAAGCAAATAATGGCATTTTAGGCCATTCAAAACCCCTTTTTGCTTAAAAATGATTGAATAAACAGATGAATGAGCTCAACAATAAAGATATTTATTACTTTTAATATTTAGATTATTCAACCATCCATTTATTGGTACAAATTGCCATTCTAACAATTCGGGTTTTAAGTTTTTTAGGAACTCCTGATCATTCATGTAACTTCTTTGACAAAATACTTGGTTCATTTTTAACTTTAACATTTTTTTTGTCCTTGAGTTCTCATAGGTTAATAATCCTCTTCTCAGCATCCCCTCCACCTATCTGTAAAATGGAGCTACTGGCCATTAACTCACCAAGAGTCAGATCATGCATGCTGATATATACGACTATCTATTTATTTACTGTAATTTGAACTGGAAACAATATATTCTTTATTGAAAAGGGCACAAAAACTTTCAACTTTCCTGTACTGATGATGTTGACTTACTCTGATTGCCCAGTAGGTGGCAGAGTTTGGAGTAAATCAATAAAACATGAGCTGTAGGCTGTTCAGATTGTTCTCTCTAGGAAACGACAAGCTGCAGAATCATGATGCTGACGGCTGCTAAACTCAGATTTATCCAGAAACTTTCTGCATCAGCTGATCCAAACTTCACCTCTTCCTGTTGCAGCTGAAGTGGAAACTAGCCATGAGGAGGACTTTCCTCGTCACATTTCTCTACAAATGCAGCTTCCTGCCGTCTCTCTGTTCTGTCTAAATGTGCGTTGGGACTCCACTTCCTGTTGTTTGTTGACTCGTCTTCTCTGTAAACCTAAACTGAAGAGTCTGAGGGTTGAACCGCAGTTTTACTCTGATTCACAGACATGCAGAGTGAAAACCTGCATGTTTGTGGCCTAACTATCTGTGGACAGCCGTGTCCGCAGAGCCTGAGGAAACATTTACGCAGAGATGATTTAGTTCAACGTTTCCAGCCTGTTTCTGCGTTTCACTGATGCAAACTCACCAAACACGTCAGCAAGACAGAAACAAGCAGCACGACTGCAGCATGTAGTGGGAAACCCTGAAAAGGTTTTTTAAAAAATCATATTGCTCATTTAATACCCCCATCCTGATGTTTCGGGATGACATGTCTAAATGTCAAGAGTTTAAAAAAATCACATCAGCAATAAATGACTGCAGAAACCACTTTTTTACTTTGTAGGACAGAATCAAACTTCAAACCTAAGAAAAAATGCTTCTTTTTTTACAACTCGTTAATTAAGTTCTGATAGTTTCTTGAATAAACATTCAATCATTTCTAAACTTCCAGTTTTTTCCGACTTTCTTAAATATTTAATTTAAATGAATTATTTTATTTGTTTATCCTTAATATTCCCCTGTTTTAAATCAATATTTTTTATTGATATAGAACACTGTTCAAGGTCCTTTACATAATAGAAATACAAAATTACAAAGTTATAAGGAAAACCTCATACAGTCAATAATTGAACAAACATAAAATTTTGATGAATGACATCACCAACATCATACACATCAAATATGTTTAATTTATTGTTCAAAAGCAACTTTAAACAGATGAGATTTTAGTCTTGATTTTCATTTTTTATTTCATATTTTATCTTATTAGTGTTTGTTAGAGGAGGACGTGCAGATTGATTTAATGACTCTGATTCAGCAATAAGTTATTTAAAACAAATAGCTCAGAAAAATAAGTCTCTGTGTTCCTTTCTGTTTTAAAACTCAACACCAGCCCTATTTATTCTTTATAATGTGTTTCTTATTGATGTTTAATATCTTCAAATATGACTTGGAGACTAGTGGAAACTGTGCGTTTTATGCTGACTCATGGTTTCCAAACTGAAAGTTCAAAAATTAGTTGTAGCGTCCATGAAGTTGAAATTCCAGAAAGGAAAATTAACATAAATTTTAACGACAGTCCATTGTAGATGCCAACAGAAATGAACTTTTGACGGTTTGATTCTCATACAAAAACGTCTCACATTCGAAACCCTTTAATAAATGTGTCCTGTGGTGTTTGGATTGATAAAATGCATTAATGTTGCTAATATTAGCTGTAAATATCACAGTTTTATTGACTTGAGGCTGTGAGATTTCAAACAGGTTCTACACAACTCTGAGATCTAGTGAAACCTGATTTAATTTTTCAAATATGAGTTTCTACGCAGATGATACTGTGACTTATTCAGCAGAATCCAGCTGCTGAAATGTTGGATCTTTGCCTCAAAAACAATCGTAATGTAAGAAAGTATGATGTGAGGAATGTTTTTGATGAGGAAAGAAAGAACTTTATAACATGATATGAAAAATAAAAAGTTGATTTTACACAATAAATCACTTTTAGAATGGAGAGAAAAAACTGTTTTCCTCCTGCATATTTTTAGATGGTAGGATGCTTTTTCTGTTTATGAAATGTTTTATTTCTTGTAATTTTATTGCTTAATTGTAAATTATTCTAATTTAGTTCATTTTTAGGTTAGTTTTAACAACTGCTAAAGGGATTGCAGATGGAAATTAACTTATTTTAGCTAATGAATACATCTGAAAAAGATAATTTCACAGAAGAAAACAACATTAACTTGTGGTGTTTTTAGTTTGTGGTATTTACATTATTTATCCTCTGAAAAATAACAGTTTATTATTAAACATTTATTTAAAAAAGAAAATTTCTTGTCAGAAAGTGTATGTGAAATGAGTTTGAATCTTGCATAGATTGAGAGTAAGAATAGGTTTAATGAAAATGGTTTTATTTTAGTATAACTGTGCCTTTTCTGTTTAACTAAGTTCATGGTTCGTCACAGGAACATCTGATTCGACGTTATTAGGTGTATTTTGTTTCTGATACGCGTTGCGTTTTGCTAAGTCAGCAGCACTGGGGAAGCCTCTCTACCTGCCTGTGGTTTGAGTGGGGGGCGGGTGTCTGTGGTTCAGAGGGAGAGAGGGGACATGAAAGGGAAATTTCCAGATTTCGACGAATTTTACTGCTAGTTTCTTTTTCTGCCACTCCACCCTGGAGCTTTATTTAAGCCACAAGATGACAGCGACGATCATCAGAACCACAACAGCAAGCTGCCAGAGACGGAACCAGATCTTTTAGGACCAGAACCTTCAGAGCCCGTCCATTCTCCAGAACCAGTAAGTTCTTTTCATGCATTTTAAAATGAACTTTTCATGCAAATAAACTTCACATACAGTTTTATTTTAGGGTTTTTATTGGCTAAGATAAAATAATTAATTTCAAAAAGCAGAAACAAATGTTTGTTTTGAAGATGAGATTTTAAGAAACTTAACTTTAAAAATGAGGAAAGAACAATAAATTAGTGCAATAAATGACTCCGATTCCAATCATGTTAACCTCAACTTCTTCTTCATTTATTATTTAACATTTTATCCCAAATGGTGACAGAAATTCTTTAATTCTGCATCATTGAGCTACTTGATATACAAAGAATTTAATAAAATTTTATTTTGTATAATTTATTTATTAATTCAAAACAGAGCTAAAATTTGTCATAAATATGACAAATTTTTTGTCATATTTATAAGTGATGTTTGAAAATGACTGGCTATTTGCTCATAGAGTCCTTATAAACTCGATTTCCTTTCGAAATTTTCTCCACGCTTTTCTAAAATCTTGGCAACTTCATCGCTCAGATTGGATCCTGTCTTTTACAAATCTGCAGTTTTTAACATTACAGTAAAAGAACCAAAACTTTAGTTTTAATAAAACTTAATTTTAGAAAATGTGGAGCTGTTTCGAACTTTTGGTTCATTTTATTACAGGTCTGTTTGCTGGTTTGGGCCCAGTTCAAACAGAAATCATCTGCAGACCCTTTACAGAAGGTCCAGGTCCCGTTAGGTGAATTTCTAATTTCATGCAGTCAGATTCAGCTGATCTTGAAACGCTAATCAGTACAAACAGCTCAGCAGGCTGCAGTGAAGTTTCACTATGATGTAACCAATCTCAGAGAACAAAAAAGCTCAGAAAAATACTGATGAACTCCCAGTTTACCTCCTAGTTTACGGAGTGGAAAGCGGATGATGAACTGGTGACCGGAGCGTGAGTGGATCGGTTTCCACTCTGCGGAGGAAGAACGTTCCTCCACCAGTCGAGGCTCAGCAGCAGGAGCCTCTGATTTAGGTTTCATTTCAGCGCGACCCGATCAGTTTGGGAATCAGTGATGATCTCAGTGACTCACTCGCACCTTCTCGCTTTCAGGCCTTCTTTATTAGTTTCCACTCGGGCCTTGCCAGCTGATGGCGGCGGCTCTGAAACCCGCCGCGCGGTCATGACGAATGTTTCCAACTCGTCGCCGGCGCTTTCTGCCTGCCATTGCCGTGGAAATGCGATCATGGCAAGAGTCGCATTTTTACGCCCTACGGCAGCAGAGCGGCGTCGGCGTCATGCCCTTCGCAGGTCACATAGGTCAGGCTCTGTGATGTCACTTCCTGGCGAAGCCGCGACCCTCGTGTTGATGCACGCAAATTTGCAGATGTTAGCGACTCTTGTTTTGGTAAACAGAAAAACTCAGAAACAATTCTCCTTTGCTTTTTTCAGTTATGACAAATTCAAAAAACTTTGGACGGACCTTGAAATTCATTTTTTCCGTTCACATATATATTCACATATATAGTCACATATCGTCACCTTCCTAAAATAATGGCCTAAATAATTTTTGGTTAAAAGCGATGTTTGTTTGTTTTGCCTAACTCATCATTTTGCATAAAAAAAGGTGATTTTTTTATTTTTATTTTTTTGTCAAAATCACCTTTGGTGAAAAATTACAAAAAAATAATTCTCAAAAATTCTGACACAACCTTTTATGTAGTCATTTATTTTGTTTTTTTGTTTTTTTTTCTATATTAATTTTGTATTATAGCATTGCTTTTGATAAACTGTCTATTAATGCAAAATCTATTTGTCTTAAAAGATCCTCTGGCTTGTAGTACAGGTTACACTAATCAAACTGAAGTATTTCCAGTTATTCCAGGTTAAATATAGAGTGAAATAAAAAACATTTCCGCATAAAAAAAAGAACATAAAAACAAGCTGTAAATAAAGTCTTCCTTGTCAACGAAAAACCTCGTCTGGACCCTGAGGCGACCTGACTCATCTGGTCCCGGTCCAAGTTTCTGCTGCTGCCATTCTGACTCACTCGGGTCTGATTGGTCCTGACATCCCAACAATTAGCTACTTTTCTCTCTTCCAGGTTACCTGAACTCACCTGAGGCTCACACAGAACACTCCTCAGAGCATACCAGGACCAGAACCAGAACCAGAACCATGTCGCCCACCTCAGTGCTCCTCTTCCTCCTGCAGCTGTGCTGCCTCCAGATGATGCTGGTCTCCATGCCAACCTGTAAGCTGCCAGGGAAGATGGTCAGGCAAACCCATGACCTGCTTGAAGACATGGTAGGTTCATAAGCGCCAACACAGGGTTCTGGTTCTGGGTTCAGATCAGCAGAACTTCATTTTAAATTAGAGGACAGATTATACATCTTCTCTCATATCCATGGGTTAAAAAACGGGCATGTCACTTTAAATTCTGCAGATGCTCTGATACATTTTTTTATCTAGTTTCTAGCGCAAATATTACTAGAAGTAACTTTTCAACCTGATACAGAAGAAAATAATTCCTTAAAATTGATTTTAAAAGTACTAGTTCCACTGGCAGATCATTTCTCTCGTAACAAAGCTTCTATCCCATGTTATAAATGAGATGATCTGCAAGTGGAACTATTACTTTTCTATCAATATTAAGGAATTATTAACTCAAATATTTTGCTGAAAAGTTAATTGTAAGTTAGCTCTGTTTTATTCCAAGTGTGCAAAAATAACTTGGTAAAGTTTTGTGTTTTTGCAGGGAAGAAAGTGTTAAAACTTTTCCCCACTGAACCAGGAAATTAGAACTTTTCTGTTGATAAAAACATTTTATTATTATTATTATTATTATTATTATTATTATTATTATTATTATTATTATTATTATTATTAT
>NW_006800109.1:208797-222950 GCF_000485575.1 Poecilia formosa
CTGTTGATAAAAACATTTTATTATTATTATTATTATTATTATTATTATTATTATTATTATTATTATTATTATTATTATTAAATCCTGCTTTCTATCCTCTAGGGGCTGCGGCTACCGACACAGTGTTACCAGCTGAGCAGTGACATCCACTTGCCAGACTCTGTACTTTCTGACGCCTCAACCAAACACAGCAAGGTAAAGCTATGACCTCACGCAGCCGTCCAGCCAATCACAGAGCTGGGTAGTGTGATCGTTAACCGTGATTGGTTCTCTGCAGTGCCGCTGGACATCGCTGGTGGTGTACGAGTGTCTGCGAGAGGCGAATCTTATTTTCACGGAGTATGATGTGCCTGAAGGGGAGGGCGGACTCACATGGTCCCAGCAGAAACTGGAATACTACCAGAACCTGCAGGACCGTCTGGTGGAGGAACATCAGTGTGTAAGTATCAGAACCAGTGCAGACTGGACCCAAGCAAACCAGATCTGGGATTCAGTTTCACTCATAAGTAATTGGGTTTTCTATCTGCAGCTGAACACCACGGAGGCTTCGGAGGTTTTGTCGCCATTTTTCCGAAACGTCACAGCTGTTGTTGAGCAGCAGGTAAGCAAACGTCTAGTTTCTAGAGTTCATAACGGGTCAGGCGGTTATTTAGAGCCAAACTTTAACTGAGGTAGGATTCAGAAAAGATGGAACTAAAGTAGCTGGTTCTGAAACTGATAAAACTCAGTTTTATCAGTTTGGGTTAATGCTAATGCCAATTAGCATTAACCCAATTGGCAATGGGGCAGATACAGAGGACCCAAAAATTATACTCAAGTGAGAGTAGCAATACTTCAACATATTTTTACTCAAGTAAAAGTAAAAAGGAGCCTTCCAAGAAATTACTCTAAATTTAAATAGCATTTGGTAAAAAGTCTACACAAGTCCTGAGTAACTGATCAAATTCTCAACCATTTAATATTTAAGTTACATAATCAGACTGAACAAAATGTGGAATTTTTTCTATTTTAAGGATGAAAATTAAACTAATTCATATAACAAAACAATTATAAAATCAAGGAAAAGAAAATGTTTCCAAATCAGTTTCTTTGAATATAAAAAAAAAAAAAAAAAAAAAAAAAAAACTAATGAAACCTTAAAAACAGCAGGCGTGTGTCTGTCTGGTGAATTTTGGTTAAAACATGTTTGATTTTCAATTTTACTCAAGTAAGAGTAGAGACACTTCAAAATAAACTTACTAAAGTAAATATAAAAGGTACAGAGTAGTAAAAATACTCCTAAAAGGGAATTTTTCTAAAAGGTTACTCAAGTAAATGTAATTTAGTAAATGTAACTAGTTAGTACCCAGCTGTGGGCAGATGGTACTGAAACTGATGGTTCTGGAACAGGATTCTGGTTAGTTTGGGTTATTTTTCTGGAACTCTTAAGCTAAAAGGTTTCTGTGTCTCCTGCAGGACGGTTCTGCTTGCGGTTGGGAGATTCTGAGGAGTGATCTGCTTCAAGTTCTGAAGTTGGCGCTGCACAATCACCACGGCTGCTTCAACTGGACCAGAGCCCACTAGAGACCGTGCAGTCCAACCTTCCTCACTGATTTCTGTTTATACATTTTTCTAATATTTTATGTCACATTATTTATTTAAGTTAATTTAATTAATTTATTTATTTATTGTTTGCAAAAAAGAAAGTTTTTTACATCATTGCCAAAAAAGTTATTTGTACATTTTATATTGTTCAGTTGTTTAATAAAGCATCAAAAAAGAAAAAAAATCTGTTTCCGTTTTACTGTAAAAACCACAGTTAAAAAAAAATCAGACCTGATACTTCATTTACACTGCAGATTAATTAATAATGTGATGAATTTTTGATTAAAGCTGCAGTATGTACACTGTAAAACAAAAAACATCTCTAATACGGTAAAGTACCAGCAGCTGTGGCTTCCAGAATTTTACTGTATATGGTAAAATTTTATACAGTATTTTTTTACAGTATAATTTTGATTAAAAAAAGATGTTTTTACATATTTCTTGAAACTATCACCATGTCATGACAGTTTGGTATGAGACAGATGATCTGTGAAAATATCGATCTCTGCTTTCTCCCAGTGTTAATTATAAACAACCAATCAGCCAGGAGGCGGGTCTTAGCGCTGTCACTCACCCTCCGTGTGGTGGTGCCAATCAGCAAACAGAAGGAGAAGTTGTGAACGATGCTCTCGGTTTTTAAATTTGTAATCTGCTTGTAGTTTTAGTAATTGCAGCAGAAGAAGTGAATAAACCCGTTCAGTCCATTGGCCACGCGGATCTTTAAGAGCCGCCTCGTTTGAGTTGGTAAATGAGCTCATATCCTCTGGAGGAGAGGAGACCTGTTGATATTGAGTGAAAGTGGGCCAAGCACTAAGCCTTGAGGAACCCCATAAGTGATCTTTGGTCACAGTTTTGATTTTCAGATGCCACAAACGAGTCCCTATTCAGACTAAGTCAACAGCAGAAATTCCCACCAATATTTCCAACCTATTAGTCAGAATGTTCTGACCAACGGTGTTCAGATCCAGCAGTATCGACTCTGTTTAAACTGTCTGAACCATTGAGGTAATGTGGTTCACTGGGAAACACTGAGGTTTATTAACATCACTGCCACATCATTGAAGCACAGGCATATCTTCATTAAAGATCACGGAGTGGGAATGTGGTCAACCACTAACCAACCAGAACCCAGATATGACGTGTTTCTGACTGTCGTTGTCCTAGATAAATTTCTTGGGCACTATGTTTTATATAAATATAAACAAACCTTAATCCAGTTTTCACTGGAGCTACATTCAGTGAGGATAAAGAGTTAACATTAATGTTTGACAGATGATAATGATAATAATAAAAATAATAATAATGTGTCCACAGTGCGTTTATCATTGACGTGTTAATGCAGGCAGGTTTGGAAAGTTGTCAGAAATTTTTCATCTTTCTGACTCGAATTCAATCTTCTTATGATTTCCATCCAGTTGTGATGCAAATGTTTTAAAATCTCAGAAAAATAAAATGTGAATTAGGCGTATTTACATCCACTGGTTTGAAACAAATCAATCAGGCCCCGAAAAGTGTAACTTCATCAGATGTTGACATTATGGAAAGCTGTGAAAAAAACACATAGTAAAATGCAGGAGTATTTCTGAGGTTCATGCCTCTGGTAAGGCAAAAACCCACCAGTGGATGAGAGCATCCAATTCATAGTTTGTGACAGCATTTTGAAAAATACGTCAAAATCTACATTCAGGCATCTAGCATGTTTTAGTTCTCTCCCTGGTGGTAGTTAGAACCTTTTCAGCAGGTCAGTGTTCTTCTTATGCCTCTAATGAGCCATTATTTGATCCGGGTGCGTTAAACCAGGGAGAGAACTAAAACATGCAGGATGCCGGCCCTCCAGGACCGACTCTGGGCTCCACTGATGTAATCACACATCAAACAGATACATAGACATAGATTACCTAGATGTGTTATAAAAGGCCTCTGGGTTTTGATATTGATCTGGAAGCTGAATCCACACACAGCAGCCTCGCTGGAGACTGGAACTACAAGCAGCAGCTAAAGTTTTGAAATCAGGGAACATCTCTCAAACTGAAGTGATCCAGAATCTGCAAGACTCTCTGAGTGAAGGGGATGCGCTCATTCTGATGTGCCGTCAGCCCTTGGATAGTAAGATTTAGGTCAGATGGGATTATTACAAATGGGAAAGTTTGCTACTCTGCAAATGTGTTTCAATCTCCTTTTTTAAACTTTAACTCTTTTTTAGCAAACTCCAAAAACCACCTCAAGCAAATGTAACAACTCTTTTGAAAAATTTATGTTTATTAAAATTTTGCCATTTGTGTCAACATTTTTTAATGTGATACTTTAAAATGCATGTAAAAAAAAAAACTTGTAAATACAGGCTCTGACTTGTTCCCAAAACTTTAATTTTACCATCATACCAACCAGTCTTCAGCCTGGTAAAAACCAACACCTTGTTCTACGCTTCGCTTCATACAGTGTCTCAGCTATTGAGAAATAATTGCTTGAACTCTGTTAAAGTTTAAAATTTTACCCAATCGCTGACGTTTGGTCGTGGTCAGTAAGGCAAGGTAATTTTATTTATATAGCACAGTTTTAGCAAAAAGGTAATTCAAAGAGCATTACATGAATTAGGAGGAAATACAAGCAAAATTACAAACCAAAGTTAAGAGCAAAAGAAGAAAAAGTAAAAAACTACATATTAGTTCCCCATGTTTAAGAATAAGTGATCTATAATTTATAAAATAATGCGCGAGTTCAACACTATGAAGCTTACCAGAAATTGCCTGCGTTGTAAACAACCGTTCCGCATTGTGAAGAGAGAAGTGCAGAGCCAAACAAGATGGCCATTTATGCTAATTCAGTGTTTGGAAGTGTGACCAACACAGACTGAACGGTTTTGTTCACTCGTCTTTGCTGAAAACAGTGCAGAAAACCTCATTATTCACAACTTTTCCTTCTGTTTGCTGATTGGTCAGATTAAAAATTGTACTGATGACAATCCAGTTCAATGGGAGAAAGCTGGAACTGAGCAGTGAAGAGAAATTAGAATCAAATTCAAATATTGAATTTATATGAGCTGCAGGAAAATTAAATGTTCTCCCCATTTCATGTGTCTAATAATGTGTCTTCTGTCTTTTTTTCTTTAATAAAACAACAAACAAGCAGAATGTAACAGTCTGAGTCGGCAGCGACTCATTTGCATTCCTGCTTTTCGGAAAAACCTTCCTGCTGAGTCATCAAGTATAAAACCCATCAAGGAGATCAGGTGAATCACACAGCTGACAGACGTCCTCACCTAGTACAGGTATGTTCGTCAAAGAAATAATCTGAACTCAGGTGGAGGGTTCATTACTGCTGCTGACCTGCAGTAGCTCCCTCTGCTACCCGCTAGCTCTTATGTAAAGGTTTGGAACAGGAAGAACACAATGAGGTGAAAACCTGATGGAAACCTCAGCTTGGAATATATAGATGATAAATTAAACAATAAACCTTATGTGCTTTTTATTGATCAGCCCTGGTTGCTGAATCTACCATTGCCACAAAGAATCCTCAATGGCCACCATCTTCTCCTTCCAATGCTAAGTTCACATCAGATCTGATTTTTTGCTGAAATCCAATTGTTTTTTTGTCGTTCAAACTACAATGCAACTGCAATTAGACTTTTGTGTTAAATACCCAGAGTGACCCAGACACAGCAGCGCAGTGTTTTCGGAATAACGTGTGCTGCCATCTGTGAATCAAAGTTAAAGTTGTTGAGCACCCGAAGTCGACAAAAGAAACTTAGAAAAAGAAACTAACGGCCTTTTGTGGAGCATTGACTGCAACTTCTGTCAGAACTAAAATTGTAAGTTTCAGTTGTTTATCAGATTTATTATCTCTGGCTGTAAAACATGGCATGGTCCTTCAGACTGCAGATGGTTGTAAAGAGTGAAATCTGATTTATTTCCACACATTGAAGTGGCACAAATCAGTTTTTTTAAAAGTCAGATATAGGTCACATTGGTGGGAGAAAAAAGTGAATTTAGGTTGCATTTGCCTTATGTGTGAACGAAACGTAACTTTGTGCTGGTCCTCCCTTTACACGAATGCAGAGTTTCAGAAATGCAGATCCCAACGATGCTCCATGCAGCAGTCAGGTCAAAGTTTACATTTAATTCCCATGTCTTTATTCATTTCAAACAGGCAAGACAAATAAAAAAATGGGGAAAAAAGTAAGACAAAATGTCATTCCAATTAACATGTAATTTTACAGTTTTATTTCCTGCCTCTCTCACACATATTAACATAAAACCCTTAAAATCCTCCCACATTAAGTGATGCTTTCATTTTACATTTTCATCATTGAATGTACATTTATTTACATATTATCATCAATAATAGCATTTTTGTTATTTGAGACATCCATCCTATACAGCATAATATCCAAAAAGCTCCTTTTTGTACTGTTTTTTAAACTGGTTCATATTTGTACTTTGAGCTTATCATTTAATCTATTCCACAAATCTACCCCACACACTCATATACAAAAACTTTTTTGGTTGTTCTTATATATTGATTTTTTTTTTTATTTATTTCCTTCTTTTCTTAAATAATAACGCCTCTCTTTGTCACCAAACATATTTTGAATATTGTGTGGAAGTTGATATTTTCCTACTTTGAATATAAATTGTACAATTTTGAATTTTACAAGGCCCCAGAATTTCAAAACTATTGGATTTGTATGTTCCTAATGTTCCACTTGATGTAGTCTTCTGGTTTTTTAATGTTTGTTTTGCATATATTGCCCCAAACTTCCACACAATAACTCAAATACGGTACAATGAGAGTATTATATAAAATCTTACTCAGTTTTGGAGTCTGGAGGCTTTAACTGGGTCAGTTTATAGTCTGTCTCTGAGTCACAGAATAATAAAGCCATAAATAGGTGCAGATCTAGTATTCCTTCTCTTAATCCTGCAGGTCGCAGCACGTTCAGGGAAACGATGAGTAAACAATAAATCTGTTTCACTGCACCAACCGCAGACTGAGCTCTTGTACAACTGAAACGCACCTCATAATTTAACAACAGTTTGTCAAAACAGAATACAGCACCATAAAATACAAAGAAGGAGTCACTGACCAGCAGGTGGCGCTGTGCCTCACAGCAATTCAGTTATACAAAGAAGATGCTCCAAGCATTTCCACACATTATTCTTTCAAGGTTCTTCAAAGCAAAACAAAACCATAATTTTCTAAAAGAAAACTAACATTTTCCACCTAAGAGGTCAATAATGTCCAGTGTTTATTGATCTCACATGGCCACATGTGGAGTAAAATACCTGCAGATTTACACTTTTATAAGAACAAACTTAAAGACCAGAACTTTAACTGTTCTGGGTTTTGATTGGCTGTGGAGACAGAAGCCACGCCTTCAAGCTGAGTGACATCATCACACTAAACAGTTTTATGTCTTGTTCCTAAACATCAACTTAAGCCCCGCCTCTACAGCGGTATGTGGGCGGAGCTTTACTCGTATGTGGGCGGAGCCTCCACAGGCTCCTGTAGCTCTGGATCGACGTAGTCCTGGTTGAAGATGACGGTGTCTGCTCCCTGTTTGAACCTGAGGACGGCCAGCAGAGACTGGAACGCCTGCAGACACACAGAGTGACACGGGTCAGGTATGAACAAGTCAGAGGAAACACGGAAAGAAAACATGTCAGAAAAACAGACAAAGTCGTTAAAAGATCTGAAAATGTTAATAGTATGTCCGTAATTAGTAATGAACATTTGAAAAACAACACAAGACACAGCATGTTTCACTGTCAGATGCTAACATGTCAGTAAAACATGTTAGCATATTTTACTCACTAAACATAAAGAACATCAACAGGTTATTCACCATGAGCATAACAAGTCAGAGTAAGTATATACATGATGTTAACATGCTACAACAGAATAAAATGATTGAACATTAAAACGGAGCAATATTATGACCAAAATATCATAGCATGAGCATGTAGCATGCTAACATGTCTAAGCGTGCAGGTGGTGAAAGATGTTAACATGTTAGGGGAGAACATTTAAAAAGGCATATTTATGCAGGACATTAAAGGGGCAGTATTATGTATTTTACAGGCATTTTGTGCCATTTTTCAGCAGTCAAGTAACCATGTTACCTTCAGTTGTTCTAAAAATGTTGTATATCAAACATGTCTTAAAAGAAATTTGCCTTTGTAATTTAAATCCTTAAATTGGGCCTCTGTCTCTTTGAAAAGTCCTGTTCTTTCTGAAACTCATCACAACATGTTTTTTTTATTAACTCTTCAACAATGTTTTTATCAGCGTTGCTCTGAGAAGTGACTCCTATAAGGAGCTTGGCAGAAGCACAGTTCCACCAGGTGTTTGCTAATTGCTCCTGGCTAGTCTGAAGGAGCTGATTAGGAGAAGGCTGCTCTGTGAGACGGAAGCTCTTGGAAACTGCAGCTCTGAGAAGGAGATGCGCCTTGAAGGCGGGGCTAGGTCCAGCCAGGCGTTTTGTACAGCTGAATGGTTGCCATGGAGATTAAATGATTTATCAAACATACATCAAAGAATCAAGGCAACATTCCAGATATATTTTGGATGAGGAAATAGCATTATAACATCATGAAAAGTTCAAAAAAGTCACATTTATATAATGTAGCCCCTTTCATGTCTCAGAAAGAATTCATGAAGACCTGAAACATATCAGAAAAACATGAAGCAAATTCATAAGGTTAAAAGTAACACAGACACTGTTAGCATGTCACAGACAACATGATACAGGCGTGGCTTACTCAGCTCACCAGAACATGGCAGCACTTCCTGTTGGCCCCATAAGGAAGGTCATGAGTGGAACCAGAAGCAGGGTTTATAATTTAGGTCATGTGGTTCATGAAACACCTTCATACCAGCAACAAATAGAACACGGGTGTTTTAACACAGATGATGTATGCAATAACAATGATAGTACTTCAGGTGAACAAAATATGCTCTAAGCTTTACCTCTATGCTGCCATAGAGGTAAAAGTTTAGAGTGAAAATAGTAAAAGATGATGTGAAATGAGAGGAACGCTTTAATACGGAGGACCAACCAATAAAAACAGACGAGTGTTAATTTTGATTAATTTATTACATAGATTTTAACTCGTTGATTTTTTTTTTGTTTTGTTTTTTTTTGCGCAATTAATCACATTTTTCCTTTCTACATACCAAAGTCCATAGACCGAAACCTTTGTGTCATGTTTCCAGTCCGCTGGTAAATCTGACTCAGAACCGACATCCGCAAACAACAGAAATGGAAGATAAAACCGCTTCTCTTGGCCCATTGTGGCTTAACTTTTGCTTCAAAAAACAATCTGATGGGTCGCTGGAAAAGGCTTATGTTGTGTTCAATTTGTGCTAAAAGGTGTTAGTCTATCAATGAAGCTATTCGAGCATCTCAATGCTAAACATGTAACAGCAGCACAAATGATCTAGACATTTCTAAAGAAGCTCCATAAATGATCAGGACCTCTTGAAACACTGGGAAGCTGAACTTTCTTCCAATCTGGTAGTTGAAGAACCTGAGTAACAGATAAATATCTTTATTGTTGAGCTCATACGTCTATTTACTCAATAATTTAGCAGAAATAATGGGTTTTGAATTGAAAATGTTGCTCATTTTGTCAAAATACATGGCTTTCAAATAAAATGCGATTAATTGTGATTAACTAATTAATTAACGGACATCTAGAAGCTGGATGGATGAGGTCCTGACGGCGCAGCAGCAGGAGGAAGAATAAACTAAGGTAAAATGATGGTGAAACAGTGACACCTAACGGTGGTTGGAAAATAAAACCTTAAAATGACTGACAGGTTTCCCAGACAGCAGGAAAAAGCTTCAACTGGTGAGCGGTTTAATCATTATTTCACAACAGAACTTACATGACAGAATCTTATCAGTAACATTTACAGATGGTGGAGGTCTGTACCTGCTTCCAACATTAGTTGCCATGGTGACAGAGACAGGTTGATGAAGCTGAGCTTACCTGTCTCTGTCACCATGAAGTTCTTGCTGCGTAGTTCAAGCCTCAGGTCTAAATACTTATTAACATGCATTGTTTTAAAAGCCAGCAGGGGGGTGACAGTCTGCAGTTAAACTCAGCATCCTGCTTTACATTCAGAGTCCATGCCTCATCATTCTGTTACCACGGCAACAGGAGTGTGACAGAAATTTAAATTGACCAATCAGAGTTCAGACTGAGTTGAGGTACTGAACTGGGGAGGATGCTTGGCCCTGATTGGCTGAGAGAGAGAAAGGCGAGGCTTTGTTTCAGGAGAGAGGAGGCGTGAAGAGTTTATTGTATTCTTCTTCGTACGAGACTCTCTTCAGACGCTCCAACGACATTAGCGTGACGCCTCCCTGCAGGTACATGGAAGAACGACAAGAAACAACACAGAGCAGCAAGAAACAACACAAGAAACAACACGGAACAACGAGAAACAGATAAAAGAAACATACAACAACACAACACAGCATGGAAGAACAAAACATAGCAACATAAAACAACACGGAACAGCAAGAAACAAAACAAGAATCAAAATGGAACAGCAAGATACATGTAGCAACAAGAAACAACATGGAACAGCAAGTAACAACATGGAGCAACGAGAAACATGGAACAAGAAACCGCATGGAAGAAAGAGAAAATGAAACGTAGCAACATAAAACAACACGAAACAGCAAGAAACAAAATGGAACAGCAAGATACATGTAGCAACAAGAAACAACATGGAACAACAAGAAATAACACAGAACAACAAGAAATAATGCAGCACAACAAGAAACATGTAGGAACATGAAGCAATGAGAAGCAAGGCGAAACAGCATGGAAGAACGTGAGAGCAAAATATAGCAACATAAAACAACAAGAAACAACATGTAACAATGAGAAACACAAAACAACAAGAAGCATGAAAAAAGAAACAGAACAAGGAACAACGTGGAACAACATGAGAACAAAACATAACAACATAAAGCAACATGTAACACCAAGAAACACATAATCAGAAACACGGAACATAAAGTAACACAAGTCAGAACAACACAGAGGATGAAACAGTAACACAGATAGATGAAACACAGATTAACAGCACAAAAAGAAAGAAAATCAAAAACAGAAAAACAACATGGAACATCAACACAGCAACAATATGAAGACCCAATGACAGCAACACATGGAAGAGGTACACAGAACAGAGAAAAGTAACAAAGCAACAACATGATGGAACACATTGACAGGACATCATCAGAAACATCAGACAAAAAGACCAGATAAAAGGCAACATGATAACAAACAGAAGAAAACAGAGAACAAAAAGGAGAAAAATCAGTTCAAACATTTGATCTAAATTATCAATTCATGAATGAACACATAAATAAAGCTGAAGACTCAGACGGTCCTGCATATACGTTGATGTTGATTATCACCAACACAATAAAGAACGGACAGAACCACAGTAATGCATCGTAGTAGTTAACTGGTACCAGCATGGTGGTTCAGGTAGAACCCGTATTACCACTGTCTGACCAGCAGGTGGCAGCAGACAGACTGTTCTGCTACATACCCAGGTGAAGATGGAGAAGAAGCAGAAGATGATGGTAGCCCTGGCGGCATCGGCGCCTTCGTTCAAAGGATTGTCTTCAGGATTGGAAAACTGCCACTGGTTGGCCAGGAAGCAGAAACCCACAAACCAGATGAGAGACCAGAAAGCTGAAGGAAAACACACATGTTGCATTTAGAAATGAACAAGGAAACATTCAGGCTCTAAAACCGGATAGGTGGAATCTCACCCGACACCCCGATGTCCAACATGACGGCCTTCTTCCTGTCCTTCACCCCGCTTATCTGAGGGAAATAAACGTCCAGCGCCAGGAAACCGGCGCTGCAGAGGAAACCCAGTGTTCCCATGGCAATGGCGTAGTTACAGGCGTTTTGGTTGCGGTTGAAGATGCAGTACTCCTCCACTTCATCGGGACGGTTGATGTAACCTTCGTTGGCGACACATCCCAGGATCACGATGGAGAAGAGCTGGGGCAGGGAGGAGGCAGTTAGCTCTGGTACCATCCCAGAACCAGAACTCCAAAATTAAATGAACAACTTGCCTCCTCAGGGCCTGCTGAGGAGGAATTTATTTGATTTAGATGTAGAGGACAATGGCTGGGGATTGAGACCTCAGCCATTGTCTCAACGGCAGTGCATATTGAAGAAATGCACCGCTCCCATCAAAAACAACCAATTAGAACAAGGAGGCGGGTCTTAGTGCTGCCAATCAATGCTGGTAGCCGAAGAGATATATTACTAGTTAGCTAGCTTCTGCTAGCCAACTAGCAATAGCATTCATGGCAGGCTGTGTTATGGTGAACTAGCTGTAGCACAGCAAAGAGCATGGGACAGAGTGAGAGTGATTGACAGCGCTAAGACCCTCCTCCTGGCTCTGATTAGTGTATTTCTGTTGTTAGTACTGGGAGCACTGGGAGAAGGCAGAGGAGCTCGATTATCTGTCTTACATGAAACTGTCACAGAATAATGACAATTTTAACTGTAAAAATATATATTTTATTAAAAGTTACGTATTGCAGCTTTAACTGATAAACATGCCTCCAGTCAACTAGGTGGCAGCAGTGCTCAAATTAATCAACAAGCTGGCAGTTAAACCCAGTAGAAGAAGAAGCCCACATAATTTAGCGGTAGAAATGGAGCAGAGAGCTCCTTGATTCTGTATTTTTTTATGTGACCGTTCATTCAACAGCACCCAAACAATCAGACCGAAGCAACAGAAGAAGAACGGTAATGTCACACAGCAGCACAGTATTCAGTATGGATCATTTTTAAAGTTTATTCAGCAGTGAAAGTTGACAGTATCTTCACAAAACCATAACAAGACAAAGGAAGATAAGAAAAAGAAACACAACTAACAGCAACCACCTTTAATGGAGCATCGACTGCAGCAGAAAAGTCTGTTTGGATGTGGAGTCAGAGCCAAGAGAGGTGAGATTGTGATGCGATGCAATTCACTGACACAGACGACACAGACTTCATTTATGATGTCATAATTCTAATTTTTTTCAGTCATTGTTTACATCCAGCCTGGTTTCTTCTGGTGCAGAATTATGATGCTTGTCTCACATTAATGACGTAAAAGTTGGATTAAGTGCAACATGACCGTTCTGACTGCAGACACTTTTTTAGTTCCATACATGGAAGTGGCACAAATCAGATTTTTTGGGAGGCTGAAAAGATTTTAATTGGGTTGCATTCGTCTGCTATGTGAATGTAGCCTAAGAGATTTTACTTTTTAATACAAATATAAAGTCCTAATATTACAAGATTAAAGTCTTAACGTTAGCAGAAAGACAACAGAGCGAGCTTCTTCTCCTGTTATATTTCCAGAGTCCTGCTGTGATCATGTGACCTCAGTCATGTTATCTCTAAATGTAGCGCTTGGAGTCACATGACTCCATCTTTTCAACAAAATCAGATCATTTTTGATCAATGATCTGATTGGGAGTTTCCAGCCTGAATCCTCGTCAAAGAACCGGATTATGCAAATATTCCAGCTACCGATCAAAGTTCTGCTGCATCTGGTGTTTATCAGAACCGGTCTGGTCCATCGAAACAGAGTCTGAGACAACGAGCTTTTGTTCTAAAAGTCTTGTGCTGAGCCTCAGGAATGTTAAAGCTGGTCTCATGACTGAGTCACACTGAAGCTGAGGAAACTGACCAGCTAACAGAACCACAGAACGGACCTGCAGTCAGCCCTGCAGAAACACAACAATCATCCAAGCCTGTGGTTCTGCAGAGGAAATTCCCTGAACTGGCACCAAAACTAGCAAAATACAAGAGGAAACATGAAAAACATCTTATTATTGTAATATGATATATTGATATAAAAACAATTATAACATGTTAAAAAATTACTTCTAATATAAATCTATTACACCATGAATATGAATGTAGAAAATATGAATTAAGAAATTATTTTATTATCAAGTTAACATGAATAGTAATTTACTGGATTATGCTGCTGCTGCAAGAGGGATGAGAGTAATAATAAGTTTATACTTCTACCTACTACTGTGAACGTGTAAATATACTGTAGTGTTGATCTGTTTTCTTGTTTGCTTTTATTTGTGTAACTATGTATTCTTTTATTAACACTATATGTTCAGTAAACAATTCAAAATATGCTTTTTCAAATTGTTAATCTAGATTTTTGAATTAATTTTTCTACAATTTCTAGACTCTTAAATATTTACATTTCACAAAAAGACTTAATTTAAGTTATTTATCCATCCTGATATTTTCCTGCTTTTACTCCATTTAGCAGTGATGGTAACACTTTATTTGAAGGGGGGTGAATAAGACTGTAATGACACTTTCATAAACATAACACCTGTTATGAACATGAATAAGCCTTTATGAATACTTATGACTGTTGTCATAAAGCGTCATTTGGTAAATTATGACACTTTTAATCAGGGCCGTGCAGAGACCACTAAAAGGGCAGGTGCTCAAAAAAAAAAGGGCCCATCTTACAGCATTCTAGGACAGAATATTAACAAA
>NW_006800109.1:224287-254777 GCF_000485575.1 Poecilia formosa
TTTGTTAATATTCTGTCCTAGAATGCTGTAAGATGGGCCCTTTTTTTTTTGAGCACCTGCCCTTTTAGTGGTCTCTGCACGGCCCTGATTAAAAGTGTCATAATTTACCAAATGACGCTTTATGACAACAGTCATAAGTATTCATAAAGGCTTACTCATGTTCATAACAGGTGTTATGTTTATGAAAGTGTCATTACAGTCTTATTCACCCCCCTTCAAATAAAGTGTTACCCCAGTGATTGTTAAATCTGGTACAAACACATTATTAAATAAATCAATCAGAAATCTTTCATGATGTCTAATTACCATTATTACCATTATATTACTTGAAAATGGTCTCAAAACAACAATATTGTTTAATACAATAAATTCTGGGACAGGTTATCAACCAGCAAAATTAAAATTAGAAGATTATTTATCTGAAAGAGATAAATAGTTGCTCTTAGAATAATTCCATCCATCCATCCATCCATCCATCCATCCATCCATCCATCCATCCATCCATCCATCCATCCATCCATCCATCCATCCGCCCGCTTCAGGAACCATCATGCATTGCGATTGGACAGTAATTCAGTTAAACATTTTTGATGTTCTGCAGTCCACACTTGTTTACAGATGTTCAGAAACTCTTAGCTTTAGTTTGGACGATGAGGCAAACCGACCAATCAGAGCGTGACCTCCCATAACTGACCAATGAAATCCCGCCAGGACTAGCCACTCAGTAAACTTGGGAACCAAACCAAACCATCGTGAGCCTCACCCAGCAGAGGATCCTGATGATGGTCTGAGGCTGCCTGATGAAGGTCAGGGGATCGAAGGTGCCGCCGGCCTTCCCCGCTCCATATGCCTGGAATCCGTCCATCCACGCTGCCTGCTGACCCCAGACCAGCTCACAGCGGTTCGACCTTCCTCCTAGAGTCTGTTCTGAGAGGCTGGTCCCAGTTTACTGCATCAGTTTGGACCAGTTTACCCAGTTGGTCAGGATTTATCTCCTAACTGGTGTTTGTGCTTTCTTCTTCCTCTTGTCTGCTGTTATAAAATGCTCAGTAATCTGCTCTAATCCTCCTCATCCTCCCTTCAGGGCTTTTCTTCCCTCAGTACTGTCTGACAGGCTGAAGACTCAACCAGCTCCACCAATCACACAGGAACATGCATCATGGGTTCAGGCTGTGGTTACAACCACCCAATCAGACTGAAAGAGGCGTAGTCTAACACAACTTTAATCAGATATTTTGTTACTATTTTAGATATTTTACATGAATTAGCATTGAATAAAGAACAAGTCACATCTGGTGATACATCTTAAACATGCAAGATAGAGGATCCTGAGAACCATAAAGAATATGGAAACCTGTTCAAAGTTCTCAAAGACAGTGTTTGTAGAAAGGTAAAGTCAGGTTCAAGTACGATTTACAACACTGCATATGTGGATGTTCAGATCCACTTCTAATGTGCAATATTTTTGTACTTTGCTTTTGAATAATACTGTAAGCAAATCAGAACGTTAAAGAGTATTTGCAGTAAAATGTGAAGCATCCATATTTCACGTCATATTTTGTGTCTGCAAGATCAGACTTCCATGACAAAGACGTGTGTTCATAAAATAGTGTCAGGACCATTCTTCCTGATGACCGATACAGACACTTTTTTTTTTTTAGGAAAAAACTGCCCATTTTGATCAGGAGAAACCTTTAGAGGTGGGCAACTAGGTCGTTCAGTTTTTACCAATTGTTCTAAAAAACACACAAAAGTGACTGAGAAAGCTGTCATAGATAAATGCAGTTATTTATTCAGTCCAACCCAACACACATAGACAAATCAATAGACATCTTGAGAAAAACACTGCCATCTGGTGGTTAAAATCAGTGACAACAGCTCATACAGTCAATAAAATGACAGTACATTCATTCACTTCATTCCAGTTTTATTCACTTATGTCATAAAACGAGAATTTAATAAAATGCTGCAGGCAGATCAGAGTGACTGTAACTGTCTGACTTTTGGCTTTTGTGTTTTATCACAATTAATGAACAAAAGAAATGATAAAGATGGAAAAATGGTTAAATATAAAACTGATACAAGCAAACACAAAATATACGTCTTAATACATACTTTCAAAGTTTACTTCATAAGCAATGTAATATCATTCACTTAAATAAGTCACAGTTGCATTGTGGGTTGTATCCAAAGAACAAAATGAGAGTAAGTTTCATGCCTGAGAGTGAGGGGTTCTGCTAGGAGCATCTGGACCAATCGGATCTCTGAGCTCAATTATTTAGGGCTGATCGTTTAAAGCAACAGTGAAACATTTTGTAAGGCATGAAGAGCTGGTTGGAGCTTCAGGCGAAGACGTGTTACTCAGTCATGTGACTCTCCTCAGCCAGTTGCTGCTCTCCATCGTCTTCACCACCACCATCATCATCATCATCAGTGGGGGGTCTGGTGCGCCTGAAGAAGCCCAGCTACACACACACACACACAAACACGCACGCACGCACACACACACAAACACACACACACACATAAAGACGGAGGAAACCCTAACAAGACGGAGGGGGTGTGGACTTGTCATGTGGAGAACAACTTAAAAACAATACTGTGAGCTTCACCGCCACCAAGTTCTGCACCAAAACCTTCTGACTGAACAGAAGGTCAAAGGTCAGAGCAACAGCTTAAACCAAAAATAAAACCAAAACATCAGATTCAATTAGAAACTCATTAATTAAACATAATAAGGGAACCTGCTGAAAAGCAAACTGATTGATTGATTGATTGATTGATTGATTGATTGATTGATTGATTGATTGATTGATTGATTGATACCTTCCAGAAGATGAAGCAGAGCAGGCAGAGGAGGAGGAGTCCAAAGATGATTGACAGAATGATGTAGCCAATAGGAACAGGTTTCTCTCCATCAGGAGAACGCCACACCACACTGAGCTGAGCCTGCGCGCGCGCGCGCACACACACACACACACACACACACACACACACACACACACACACACACACACACTTCTGGGTTCTGCTGGATATTATTTATTGATTTAATGGTTATTGATTACCTGTGTGTGTCCACTCGTAAGCAGCAGTGGTTGGACCTTTGAAGGTGCGCTGATGACATCATAAAAGGCAGATGAAATTAGGTCATAGTTCAGGTAGGAGGTCTGAAGGACAAAACACAAAATGACAACAGAACCCTCACCTGCATGTGTGTGTGTGTGTGTGTGTGTCTGTGTGTGTGTGTGTGTGTGTGTGTGTTCATACATACCTGTGTGAGTGTGTGCAAATTAAGTCGAGCTGAGATTTTTACCACGGCGCTAAAGCCCCGCCCCAAATCCATGACATCACACTCAAACCGGACACACCCCGTCTCACTGCTGCTGCAGTTCTGAAACAAACATAACTCAGCCTCAGATCAGAGAAACGCACACCTGTAATATTTCTTAGTAACTTGAAGGTGTGTTCAGGTGTGCAGAGGAAGGAGTTATCACAGATTAGTGACTTTCATAAAGCGACTATAAAGGAGCAAAACTGTTTTCACCACATGGATGGTTTGTCTGAGTGAGTTTGTCTCCTCCTGCTGGATGGGTTGAGAAACTGCAGCAAGACTGGCATTACCTACAAGCTGTAGACAGGTGAAAGTAAGACAGGTGAGCTGTAGACAGGTGAGGGTTAATTAATAAAAAGTAACGTGACGTTGTTTTACCTCTAAAGGCATCACCTCTGATGTGTTCACTGTCTGACAACTCAAGGACTCTTCTGACGGGGTGGAGATGACGTAGAGCAGGAAGTGATGTCGCCAGGTAGAAGGGAAGTCCATGGTCAGTCGGGCATTGACAGAACTGGGGCCCTGATTCCTGATCTACAAACCAGAATCATCAATAACATCAATGTCAGTTGATGAACAGCATGTTGGGCCTTCACCAGCTGGTGACTGGAGGTTCAGATCCACCAGAACCTGGACTTCCAGCAGCAAACCAGCAGAGCTCCTACTGCTCTACCTCATGTTCAGGTCCTAATGCCTCCAAAGATAAGTCAAAGCAACATCAAGCAGTGGGTTCTCAACAAGACATGGCAGAAATGTTCACCTGAAGTCTACCTGACCAGGCCTGATTCTCTGAACTGGATAACCTCCCACCAAATCAGTTTTATGAGCTGTGTCCAATGCTGGTCTTGTTTCTTTCAAGTCCTGTTAATATCCCTCATTACCAGGCGTTAACCTTACCTCATACACGTGCTCCATCAGTGGCCCGACTTCCTCCAGACTTCCAGGGTTACCTACAGGCTGCCAGTCCGGGTGGGGCAAGAGGATTTCTGGAGGGACGGACCCCCTGCAGAGAAACCAAGACCTTACTGCAGTCAATCTGGATATCTGGTGTTATATCCAGAAAAGTTTTGAGTTATACCCTCTGATCTCCAGCGTGGCCTCAGCCTTCACCTGAACCTTCACTGTCACATGGTTACTGCTGGAGTTCACAGAGTTCTTACTGGTACAGAAAGGTGGCCAGAGAGTAAGACAAAGGAATATGAGCTTTCAGCAGTAAACCCAGGTACCAGCGGAGTTTGTACCTTCGTATTCTTAGGCTGAAGGTGATGTGACTCTCCACCTCCTCCAGGTTTCCAACGCTGAAGAGAAGACCAGTCTGGATCTGCAGGTAAAGGAGCCACAATCACTAAAGGATTGTTCTTCGCCTACGATTTCCTCTTATAGGGCTTGGTTTGACTCCAATCCCACTGGACTGAAGATTAGACTCTGCTTAGCAGATTGAGTGCTACAGCTCTTACAGCAGAGGTTAGCAACTCCAAACCTCCAGGTCTGAAGTTCTGCATCTTTTAGATGTTTTCCTTCTTAACCACATTTGGAAGATAATTTTATGATTTGAATCAGATGTTTGAAACCTTTAGGTTGAAACTGATCCACCTCTGGTTTAGAGGAATTGGAGATTCACTCACTTTCTGTCTGTGTTTCATTGGGTTCCCGAGGTCACAGGTGACAACAACCGTCTGGTTTTCTTTCCTCTGAACACACACCAGTCGGTTTTCACCCTGCAAAGTAAAACCCGACAGGACTGTTCTTATTGGCTGTTGAAGTGGTTCATTTTTATCAGTATATCAGGAAGTGATGTCGCCAGGTAGAAGGGAAGTCCACAGTCAGTCGGGCATTGACAGAACTGGGGCCCTGATTCCTGATCTACAAGCCAGAATCATCAATAAAATCAATGTCATCAATAACATCAATGTCAGTTGATGAACAGCATGCTGGCCTTCACCAGCTGGCCAGCGCCCTCCAGAGCTCTCACCTGACAGCTCTGGAAGTGTGTGTGTTCAGGGAGTTGGACCACCAGCTCGGTCTCATACGCGCCCTCGCCATCGTTTGTAGCCGATACCAACAACAACAGGGACTGATCGTCTCCGATCAACACGCTGTCTGACACACTAATATCACACACCATGAGACACACACAAAACAATATGTCAGCACTTCAGTTCTTTAACCACATAGCAGATTTAAATCAGGGATGCATTTATATGCTGATGATATAGTTATTTCTGTGGCTGTTCCGTCTTTATGTGTAAGTATTTTGCAGGCTGCCTTCCAATTACTGAAATTCTCAGTGGATTTTCTCATCAATATCCTGTTGACTCACGGTTTAGCGCTCAGCTTCAGGTCAGGAATGCAAATGTTATCATCCCCACAGTCCAGAATCAAACGGCTCTACAAGACACACAGACACTGTGGTTATCTTTAAACTCTGGTCCTGGGTTCAGTTCCTCCTCTGGCAGGAAGTAGGCTGCCTCACCTGGACTGTTGAGTGTGTCTGACCATGCAGCAGAGCATTCTGGGTAGGGATGAGGAGGCTGATCTCAGCAGTGATGAAGATCGGACTCAGTTTATCCCGAACTTCTTCTTCAGACTAAACACACAAACAGAACAGTGTAAAGATTCTGCACCAACATTACTATCAAACCTTGTCTCCATGATGTGACAATTCAAAGAGCTCAGGTCTCTACAACATTGATTCCACCTGTAGCAGATACAGGTGTGACTGAGCTCATGTAATTAGTTTGTCCACTCACCCTCAGGTATGCCGTGTGATTGGTACAGGCCAGGCCCACCTGCCTCTCCACAAACAGCTCCATTGATGTCTGAGGCTGATTGTTTGACAGCAGCAGAGTTCTTCGTGCCAGTGGCTGCTTCATCGTGTCCAGGTGTAGCTCCCCTCTTAGAGCTGCCACCACCAGCCAGCAGACAGACAGAATTATATTACTGACATTAACATATTCTGAAATACCCCTAAAGACACCTTTACCTGTCTGCTGAGGGATTCTGTGACCAGAGACATGGACACACATTCGGACAGCAAAACTGAGGAGATACACCAACAGAAATGCAGATAGATTTATCAGATATTTCTTCTCTGCAAAAAATAATAACATCCTGACATTTAACGATATGCAGATGACATATGACTTTATATTGAAGCTCATTCTAACATCTTTAACACTCAAATGGGTTATCTCTGCACAAAGAGCATTTTAGATACTTACACTGATACTCATGTAGGAAATATATACAGGAATAAACCTCCCATCACCTACTGCAGGGAAGCTGAGTTTACATTTTTGTTTCAGAGAAGTTTTAGCTTTGTCAGCTCTGGTTAAAGTGTAGAAATGCCTCTTTTCATGAAAACACTGACTATATGAGTTAAGGGAACGTAAAAAGAGACTGATCTTTAGACAATAAGGCCTCAACAGATATTCAGAAAATCTAACTATTGATAGAACTGGTGCTTGAAGTAACAGAACTGGTTTCCAGAAGATTCTTGAGGTGGTTTATCTGTTTCTTATCCACAAGAGTTTGAATTTACCTACATCTACATTGGATATCGATCTCTGAGCTAGATAAATCCCCACATGTGTATGCTGAGAGATGTTCAGTTGGCAATTCATGTGGCTTGTTCTGAACCAAGACTCTTGTATCATTAGATTAAACCAAGTCTAAACTGGAAACAGAACTGGGCAATGAGAAGGTATTTAAAAACCTTACACTGGCAAAGGTCAAACCAATCAGAAACTAACTGCATGTACTAACATGTGATTGTGGAGCCTTGGATTGTACTGAACTGTCATGGTTTAAAATTGACTGAGCAGAATTATCACAATTTTCCCTCAAACCTGGCCAGGAGCACCTGACTTTAGACAAACTGAGTAAAGTTTGTGGTTCTTGGTTTAAAAGTCCAAGTTGATGAAAACTCTTGAATAGTTGCTTAATTACCATGAAACTGGTGTGGTTTTGTGATGACACAGTTTAACATCTGGATTCAGGAAGTCTGGTAGCAGTGAGACAGAAACTCTGGACCGGATCACAGCCTGAGACCTGAACACACAAACCCAAAGTTTACTGGAGTGAAGTAGCAACACTGAAGGCAGTTTTCCTTATGGGGAAGGAGAAAACACAAGGGCTTATCAGACAATCAAAACTGGACTATTGACAATGACCTTATTAAATAACCTTACTCAATGTTAGCGGTTTAAAACATAAAGTTCTTTTGTAAAAAATTTAAACTGAAGAGAAACCTGTAGAGAAAGGCTTGGTCTGCAGCCCACGCTCCAACCAGCAGATCTGCAAACACACAAGCAGCAGCTGGTTATTGATCAGTAATTATTAAGCAATAAGCCGGAGCTCCTGAACATACCTGGGTATCCGTTCCCATCGAGATCCACACCTGACCTGAGAGAAAATCCAAATGCTGAGCTGCTGCTAAATAATGGGCTGTTAATAATTTGCGAGGGTGTAGCTGACAGGCCGTTGCTGTTGCCCAGGTAGATAAACACCTGGCCACCACCTCCATCTGACCATGGAGCCCCAACAGCAATGTCTGCACACAGAGGGGTAGCATTGGATTAGCCCCCTGAAGCTAGAAGGTTTATTATGTTGAGAAGCTGGATATTTGGTTACCTTGGTAACCATCCATGTCCAGGTCACCCAGCACGGAGAGGGCGGAGCCAAAGCGGCCATAGATTGACTGACCGATCAGTGATTGGTCAGGCTGTGAGGAGAAGGAGGACTTTTTCTTCTGCAGGTATAAAAGGACCTGAACAAAGAAACATTCAGATTGACGGTTTATCCTGAAACAAGCAAAGAAATTCACTTAAAACTCAGCATGTCTGTTGATAAGGTCAAGAATATCAAATGCATTGTTTTGGAGATTTCCCAAGAACATCCCACTGGAAAGGGACCATGGGTTGGACCATGAAGATTCTGGACAGACTACAGGAGAATACGTTGTGATACTCCAGAATGAGCTGGAAAGTATCATTACCCTGGATGGATGGATGACGAAAAGGACATAACTAAGGATGTTTGTTCAAACCAGTCAATGCGAATGAGGTTGAAGACTATTGCCTGTGAAGCATTTTGAAATAAAACAGCAAAGACACCGAAAAGCTGACAGACAGACAGACTGAAACATGAGACTTAAGGATGACTTGGACTCGGTGTTCAGACCTGCCCTCTTTCCTGCAGCTGCCCCATCACTCTGTCCATGAAGAGAGGAGCTCCGATCAGCACATCGTCCAGACTGCACCAAAACCAACAACACAGCCAAAGTCACACCAGAAAATGGATCCAGCCTCCATCTTTTCAGAAAAACAGTAAATCTGCCAGATGTGTTCCTTCTCACCCATCACTGTTGACATCCGCCACGGCGACGCTGTGACCAAAGTAGGACGCCACCTGCAGGAGACAGAGACATCTTAGCTCCAGTTCATCAGCATCCAAACAGAGCAGAACAGTTTGAGTTTTCACCTGAGTCCCTGGGAAGGTGTAGTGAACTGTCAGAGAGCCGGCCCTCCTGCCGTCATAGATCTTCACCTGGTAGAGCAGACCAACATTAGAGTCTCACTGAGCATCGCCTTCATCAGAGTCAGTTCACTACAACCCAAACAACATGGGAAAAACTTACTGTTCCTGCCGTGTTCCTGTCATTTGGAACCCCGACCACATAATCTGGTGAATACAAGCAAAAAGGTTAGGAAAAGAAAAATCACACTAGATTAGATTAGACTAGATTTACTTACCTGTTATTTTGTCTCCGGTCAACAAACCACTGGCCACCGAGTAACCTGACAAACAGATGTGTAGAAATAAATTACACTTCATCTGTTTTTAGAAAATAACTACAATATGTGCTGCACAACAGAGCAGGAAAGACTTTCAGAATCAAAAAAACAACTTTTTAGTTTTTCTCATATGACTTTGCGCTTCCATAAAGACATCTGAAGAAACTGTCTTCTGCTAAAAACCTTCAGATGCAGATATTTCTTTGTGCAGTTTTAAAGATTATCTGGAACATTCTGTTCTAGTTTCAAAACACTGGTCTCTTTCTGCTGGGAGATTTGCATAAATATCGTCAGCCCTTCAAAATAAAATCTGATTACCACATGAAATACAGTATGTTTCAGGTTTTTGATGGTACTTTTGTGAACTTTTTGACAGTTCATAAACAATCTTACATCCCTTTACTAAAAAATCTATTTAAATACCAAAGCCCAGCCTTTCAGAATAAAAGCACTTTTTCAAAGGATTTCAGCATAATGTGTCCTCACCTCGGTAAAGGTCGTAATCTCCCTGCTCATTTGACTGGTGGATTCCAGCCACATACTGGATGGGTCCATTGCTCAGTCCACTTTTGATGATGTCACTGACACCCACTGTGATCACCTGACCTGAAATCCGCAGTGAGTAAAACCTTATAGAAAATCATTGTACTTAAAGGCGTCACTCTAACGGCAGGATTTCTGCACCCTGTTTCATGTTCACTCACATCCAGTTGATTAAAATAACTGTTTATTGCTGTTAAAGTGGTCTTCTTGAGGCTATACTGCTGGATTAACTTCAGATATTTAATTATCCTTAGTCACACCGTTCAGCCTGAACAGGAAACTTTCCCCAATACCATTTGTAAACTGATGTAGTTACAACCACCAGCCAGCAGAGGTCTCCCTCACCCTGGAAGTAGAAGCTTCCTGGAGCTCCAAGCACCAACCGACCGTCCTAAACACAGAGGGCTAAAGTTAGCATCATCAGTCCTGTTTAAAGGTTTAGATACATCCTCAGTTTCTTTATAGCTTCATTCTTAGGAAGCAAATTTTTCTTTATATCTTTTAAAGTTACTCCAAGACACAATTCTCTAAAATTCCTTGGAAAAACTGGACAAATTGAGGATAAAACCGTTTCAGACTCAAAAAGTTCTTTCCAGTAGACGAACAGCATCTGAAATCAAGTCTTTATAAACGTGCAGCAAGTCCAGATCCTTCATCTGATCATTTGTTGAGTGAAAAGTTTTCAGCTGATGGAACTGGTCAGGTATATCCTGGACCGAGACTGAGAGGAAAAGATGCTAAAATCGAAAGAAAAACTCATAAAATTCTACAGAAATCCTTAAAAACTTATGAAACTTTAATTAAGATTACATGAACATCAGAGGTGGGTAGAAAAACCAAAAGTTGTACTCAACTAAAAGTTCCACCTCAACATATTTTCACTCAAGTCAAAAGTATTTTGTAAAAAGTCTAACTAATAAAATTAATTATTTAATATTTAAAAATTACATAATCAAAATATTATTGAAATGTGGCTATTTTAAAGACAAAAATGACAATAATTCATGTAAGAAACAAAAAAATAAAATCAGGCAAAAGACAATGTTTCTAAATCACTTTAAATAAAAAATAAAAAACGTATGAAACTTTAACAAAAACTGCAGGTGTGTGTCTGTGTCTGGTGAATTTTTGCTTAAAACATGTTTGTTTTTTATTCAGTGGGTAGAAATCCAGACTTTTTACTCAAGTAAGAGTAGAAATACTTCAAAAATAAAACTACGAAGGTAAAAGTAAAAAGTGCACCGTAGTAAAAACAATCCTAAAACTATTTTTTTCTTTTCAGAAAGGTTACTCAAGTAAATTTAATTGAGTAAATGTAACTAGTTACTACACAACTCTAATGAACGTCCGAATCCTAGAAAGGAAACAGGAAGACCACATCACCTTGGTGATGTCGGCGCTGAAGCCAACCTCGCAGTAGCGCTGATCGTTTCCTAGACAACAAAAGACAGTCTCAGCCTTTCAGACAGTTTACGGTTTAAGGTTTTCCTTCCTTACTGTTGCTCCTCTGCGTGTAGTCGTTCTCCATCAAGGTTCCTCTGCAGGGAGAGAAAGGTGTGGCGCTCCAGGTCATTTGGTCCAATAGGAGACAATTTCCCACAGGTGTTTTCCCTGACTCTGCCTCTTGCTGGTTGACGTTCCAATGAAAGAGTGGCGCACACGCCTGGAAATGGAGAAACACACAGGAAGTCTTTATTTCCGTTAAAAACATCACAAATCACAAGTCCTGCTGAGTCGAAGGTGCCAGTCATGTTGTAGTGCAGTGTTTTTCAAAATGAGGCCGCCAGAGGGCGCTAGAGGTCCTCAGAAAGCTGGATGGAAGATGAGGAAAAAAATGCATTTAAAATCTTTCCAGTGGTAAAAAGATGTCATCAACAGAATCTTCAAAATAAATGCAGCACAAACCAAATAAAAAAATTTCTGCACAAACGAGCACAGAAATTTGACACCAATTTTGTTAGATTTGGGTGATGTTCGGAGAGACCTTTAAACTTTCATTAATCTTCAAAATAAGAGCAGCACAAACAAATGTTTTTGGCTGCACGAACCGGCACAAACATAATCGAGTTGATTGACACCAATGTTGTTGGATTTGGGTGATGTATGAGAAGTTGGTTGACCTTTTGACCTTTAAACTTTCATTAATATCTTCTAGGCAAAAGCAGCACAAAAAACATTTTTTGCTGCATAAGCATAGACGAGTTGTTGACTCCAGTTTTGCCTGATTTGAAGAAGGTGAGAGTCTGGTTGACCTTTTATAATCTCTTGAAATATCTATTAATATCTTTAAAATGACAGCAGCACAAATGAACATTTTTGTTCCACAAACGTTTGACGCCAATTCTGTTAGAAATTGGTAATTGTAAAATTTTAACTGGTAATATATTCAACATCACATTCATGAAGTCATAATTCATTATCAGACAAAAATTTCCACTTAAGACCTCATTGCTAACTAAAATTAGAAGCTACATTAGAGTAATAATTACTGGATTGTAAATAAAAGTGAGGAAAACAAATGAAAAATTAAACGTTTCTTGAACATATTTTGTCGTATTGTCCGTCAGGAGTTAACGCCGGTTGGGGGGTCATGTTGTGGAAAAGGTTTTGAACCCAGTGTTCTCTCACCAGCAGGTATCTGCTGCTGACTGAGCGAACAGAAGCTCCAAACCATTGCCCGCTCTTAAAGGAGTGAAACCTGAGACCTGAGAGGCTGTGCTCCTCATCACCTGTGAAGGACAGGAGAGTGAGGCAGGAAACATCAGAACATCAGGTGTAAAAATCTGACGGGTCATTTCTGGTCCAAGCATTCAGAATTTCCTAAATACATTCTGGGCAGAACAAATCATAAACTCACCTGTCAGGTCAAAGTCGATGATGTCACAGGCTCCATCAGGTGACCAGGTGCACAGAAACACGCCCCCTCCCTCTGTCACCCCGGGTTGGCTGGTGTTGGCTTTGGGAGCTCCAATCACAACGAAGAACCTGCAGAACCAAAGCATCTGAGCTCCTTCCAGCCGTAAATGACCTGACCTCTCGGTGAGCACCGGCAGTTTGCACATCTGAATCTTCTCTATTCGTCTCATTCACCCTCCAGATCTAATTGTGATAGATCTGGTACTATCACAGTTACACCCAGAGCTAATGCGCTAAGAGCGGAGCTAATTCTTCAGTTAGCACTTTATTGTTTTTTGCTAAAGTTGAAAACATTTAGCGCACTTAGCTTCCACTGAATTAATATTTCTGGACAAATTCTAAAGCGCTAATTTACTTGGTTGTTTTGTAAACATTCAGCTGAATAAAGTTCAAAATCTGTGTTGAAGGTTTGGGTATTGAATGTTCAAGTATAGCCGTTTATATTTATGCCCTTATTTTGAAGAAAATTAAGACTGTTTCCTTTCTTCTCACATTTTTCACCTTTGACGCATGCAGCAAATAAATTTTTTTCTGTACCCAGAATGCATTGCTAGACCTTTTAAAATCTACTCATGTCCTTCATGCTTTCTGACCAAAGCCCTCCCGTGGTCAGTTAGGCAAAATCAGCAAGAGAGGTGGTGTCGTGCCAATAGTTTTGGTAAAACATACCCAGTTGTACAAAAACCCACATGGATTTTAAACTAAAACATTAAAAATGTTAAATGTGGAATATATCACAAATAAAGCTGAATTTGACTTACCAAACTCCCAATATCAACAACAAGAAGAAAGTGTTTTCATCAGGATGTATTGAGTGTTTCTAATCTGGACTCTAATGTTTTCACATCAACAGTTTCACAGCAAGCCTCTAGATGGCGCCATAATTACCAAATAAATCCAGAGTTATGAGACATTTATAGAAGAAACGGAAGTATGAAAATAAATTGGGGACATAAAGTTTGTACAAAAGAAAAAAGATAAAACTGAACCCAGTTTCGAAGTCCTGTTTGCAGTTTGCTTCAAGCCATGTAAGAAACACAGCAAACATGCAGAAGAATGTGATCTGCTCAGATTAAACCGTCACTAATCTGAGCAGATTAGTGTAAAATATGAAGTAAACTAAACGCAGGACAATCCTGGAGAAAACCGGTTAGAAGCCGCAGACGGCTGGGATCGAGGTCACCTTCTTACAATGTGCTCCAGATCAAAATATATCAAGTAGTGGCCTAGTTAAAGTCCAAAACTAAATAAAACCGAGAATCCGTGGCAACACTAAAAAATGAGTTTTTAGCGATGTATTTTGTTACGAGAATAAAAAGGAACCACTGAGTCAGCATACACTGGGGAAGACATCCAGTGGAGACAAACCTCAGAAGATCTTCAGTGAAAATGGCTGAGAATGTTTTTCCAGGTATTGTAACTCACCTGATGAAGATTTTATTCTTCGTTTCAGGTAAACAGATCAGGTAACGTGACGAACTTACGTGTTGTTGAAAGAGTGGAAGTCGATGGAGAATCCAAACAAACTTCCTGCTGGTCCACTGAACATCACTGGTTTTTCCAGCAGGTTCAGACACACACTGGCCGTGACACACAGCAGCGCACACACACACCTGAACACACACATCTCACCTGTCTGGAGACTGAACCAGAGATGCTTCAACACGCCTTTATAACACCACTCTGTGTGTGTGTGTGTGTGTGTGTGTGTGTGTGTGTGTGTGTGTGTGTGTGTGTGTGTGTGTGTGTGTGTGTGTGTNGTGTGTGTGTGTGTGTGTGTGTGTGTGTCCTGACAGATGACTGACAGCTGGCGGTGTGTGTTTAACGCTCTGAGCTGCTGTTTCCTGCTGATAGAAAATAAAACTAGAAGCTGGCTTATCTGCCGAGTTCAGTTTTCTGTGGATGGTGAGTTCAGGAACATCCTGGAAAGAAAAACGTTCTCGGTTGATCTTTTATACTCCCTAAGAACTCGTTAATAATCCATTTTATTTCTCAGCCTCTGTTTTGTCGGCCGTTTTAAGCAGCAGATTTCCCCGTATTATGATAATAATAATGATTTAAAAACCAACAACCGTTTAAAAAAAAATAAATAAATTGGGTGCTCAGGTTTAAATTTATTAAGGATTTGATCCACACTGGTTAAAAATTATACATACAAGCTCAAATAGAAGCATATACATCCACTAATATTTCATGAAATGTAGCACCGGCTATTTGCAACAACAAGCTTCTGGATATTTGACAGTTATTATTATCATGTTCAGACACACACCTGACACATAATATATTCTGTGCATAACATATGCGTATTTTGCATAATATGCATAGTTGTATAAAATGCTGAAAACATTATAATAAAAATAAAACTAGAAATCATAAAGTTCTGGACTGGATGTTGCTGCTTCTTTAAGAATCAGCTGGAGTTGGATTGATGTCCTTATGTGTGAGGTAAAGATGTTTATCTTTTAGCATTATTAAATCAGAATAAGTCTGAATTAGATTAGGGAGAAGACCGGGATGATTTTTAGTCCAGCTCCTTAGAAAGCTGGACTATGATGGCGACGAGGAAGAGGACGATCTGTTGCTTCTTCGCTGCTCAGGTGTGTTACGGCAGCTGTGTCAGCGCCCCCTGCTGCTGTTTGTCTGTCAGCACATGCAGCTGTTTTAGCTCCGCCCACCAATCTCCAGGGCAACGCCAGCGCGGCCGCAGCAGCAGGTCGTTGAGGAGGGCGGCCACACACGCCCCCACAATAGGCCCCGCCCAGAACACCTGCAATGGAAGCGACCAATCAGGGATGAGTTAATGCAAAAATTACACTATTGGTGTTAGATAATGGTTTATTGCATGTGTGAAACTCAAGACCCGGGGGTCAAATCTGTCCTGCTGTAGTTTCTTTATCGGCCTTCTTGTTACAACTGAGGTTTTTTAAAAAAATAGCAGCTCAATTAATCGTTAGTTGATTAATAAGATAAACTTTAGATTAACTCATTAAATGATAACTCGCATCTGTGTGTGTGTGTGTGTGTGTGCTGACCCAGTGGTTCCTGAAGTCGAGTGTGACGGCGGCGGGACCAAAGGAGCGCGCTGGGTTCATCCCACATCCTGTGGCGCCGACCTGAAAAGGAAACAGAAGCTGATTGGCTGATTGGCTGCTTAAAGGGCCAGCGGACAAGTGGGCGGGACTTACAGCCACCAGGTGTCCCAGACTGACAGTCAGACCGACCAACAGAGGTGTGGCCACCTCAGGCAGAGAGAGCTCTGTGGTTACCATGACGACAAGGACCAGCTGGAGCGTGATGAGCGTTTCCACGGTGACGGCCTGGTACAGCCGGACGCCAGAGGACACCTGGACGCATACAGGCGAGTCAGAGAGGATCATGCTCTCTGATTGGCTGTCGGAGGGACACTCACCTGGTTCACAGCAGGTGCCACATCTCCCATCACCCCCAGCAGGAGTGCAGAAGAGGCCACGCCCCCCAGCAGCTGGCCAATCATGTACAGCGCTGCCCTCCACAGGCGGAGCCTCAGGGTCAGAGCCATCGCTATGGAAACTGCGGGGTTCAGGTGAACTGCTCCACCCATGGACAGCGCTGCCATGGCAACGGATAGACCAAAGACCAACACAACCTGCAGGGGACATGCCACGAACCCAGGTGGTGGAGGACCCTCAGGGGGACGGCTGTGATTGGTCGGACCTGTCGACCCCAGGTCAGCCTTTATCAGAACAGCTGATAGGCTGGCAGTCAGGAAGAGGGCGGTGCCTACAAACTCCAGCAGGAAGTGATGCAGGCAGGACTGGGAGAGGATGTCCCGCAGGACGAGACGGAGACAACGAGAGACAAACATCACAGTGGTGACTGGACCAGCTGATCACAATCATCTGTGGGGAGAAAAAGTAACAGGTAAGAACAAAACAGGTGAGATCCAGGTGGGCTGGGAGTCTAGTGAGAAACTCCAAGGCTGCGTTCACACCAGACCTGCTTAATCCGGTTTAATCAAACTCTGGTCCGTTTGAGAAAGTCCAGTTCAGTTGGAGACGTGTGAATGCGTAATAAAAACTAACTCTGTTCCGCCTATAGACCTTGGTCTCAGTCCGGTTGAAGTGAACTCTGGTGCGGTTTAAATGCACATGTGAACACCAAGCAGACCGAAGACCGCTCCAAACAACGCAGGAAGTGAACTACAATGCGTTGTTGTCATTTCATGAAGAAGAAAGTTGTGTTCAGTATCTTCTTCAGAAGTTTTTGTGTCATTTCCTTCAGTGGTTCCTGGTTAGGCGCCACCACAGGCCAGGAGGGGAACTGTTTTTTTAGCAGCTGCTGAAAATGTAAGGAATGTTGCAATTTTGATCCCCAATCGAACTGAATTTACCTGACTAGGTGTGAAAATTCCCGTATAATTGGTCCAGGTAAATATTTCAAATTTAGAGCTCCTTATTTGATCAAAATCCCAAACACCTTGAAGTCCTGATGGTTCAGAACTTACCTGTCGGCTTCAGAGAGGTGGATCCCAGGTGTGCTGCTGCAGGTTAACGACGTCTCCTACATCCAGAGTGCGAGTGTCTGTCTTTTATAAAGTTAATGTGGGTGGCGTTGGCTCAGGTGTGGGCGGAGTCATCACACAGGTAACTTATTGTTCCTGGATACATCTCACCTGTCAGGAGAAAAAAAAAATCAATTTGTTGAAACATCTTCACTGTAGTTAAAACGGACATTTGTTCTCAGGTGGATCTGACTCCAACTCCAACCTTCACCCTCAGAAACCTGAGAAGAAGCCCTCTATGGGACAGGAGGCTGCAAAGTTTCAAAATAAAACATCTAAAAACATTTATCAAAAAAAAAAAGCCCCAATAACCCAAAAAGCTGCACATGTTCATGTGTTAACTGCACATCGGTGTTGAAATCCTCCAGAGGGGAAGCATGGTAGAGGCAGCATCATGATGAGGAGCAGTTTTATTTTATTTTATTAATTTTTTAAATAATATTATTTCATTCACCAATTACTGCAGATACAATGAACATCACAGACTAACAAAAAGAAGTACTTATATACAAAATAAATAACTGGATAATAGAATAAATAGCAGCAACAAAAATAAAATAAACTAACAAACAGAAAACTGAAAAACGACAAAAAATAAAATTTTCAGTTTTAATCAGATTCACTTACAGAGTTGATTGGGGACAGCTTGCACTGCAAACACAAAATCTTACCAAGTATTTTCTTTAGTTTTTAGCGAAAATATCTTAGTAGACTTGACATTAAGCAAAAAAAAAAACAAAAACAACAACTTCTAACTAACTTTTAGGAATATATAGGATCTTGTTTTAAGTTAATAATTATTTAATGTTGATGAAAAATAACTTAGAACATGGGAAAATGTTATAAGAACTTTCACAAAAAAATAATATTATTGAATTATTGATTTAAAACAAGTTCTTGCTAAAAGGTTTTTTTAAATAAAGTTTTTTTTTGTCTAGTTTTGAGCACAGATGTCTTGGTACACTTGGAATAAGACAAAAGTAACTTAAAAGTAACTTTTCAACAAGAGTTTGTTTTAAGTCAGTAATTTCTTAACATTGATGAAAAATTATTAGTTCTAGTGGCAGATTATTTCACTGGTAAAAATTCATGCTTTAAGTGAAATAATCTGCCAGTGGAACTAGTAATTTTTCAATATTAAGCAATTGTTGACTTAAAATGAGCTCCTACATCTTGATGAAAAGTTACTTGTGAGTTAGTTTGGTCTTATTTAAGATATTTGCACTAAACTAGACAGAAATACTTGGTAAGATTTTGTGTTTTTGCAGTGCATTTCTATTAACCTCCTAGAAAAGAAGAAAGGAAGAAATCCTCACAGCTGCGTCTGTAGCAGCATGACTACAGAGACAGCTCCGGATAACCTCGGCCTGCCTAACTTTAAGAAAAGTCTAAAAGTGGACAGGATGTCAGCAAACAGGACAGAGCTACTGATTCTCTGCGGTTTGTCCCGGATTCTTGAATGAAAACCTTTTTCTGTGTCCTCGTGTCTGGAGACGAGCCGCTGAGCTGCAGGATGTTTCAGCGGGAAAACCCGACTCTGGCAGACTCAGAACAGAGCAGAGGCTTGTTTCACACACACAGAGGAGCTCTAAGCGGCTCAGACACCTGAGAGGTGTGTGAGGCATCCAGCCGTGCGACTGGCTGACATTTAGCAGCGCAGGTGTCGGCAGATTGCCTCAGTCCCTCCATTAGAGATATCTGATGAGTCCTGAGGAGCCGCAGGTCGGCTCACCTTGGCAGAAACAGAATCCTGAAGGAACGCGGCCTGATCCCGGAGCGAAGCATCTCCTGCATTCATCTGAGTTAATCCTCCTCCAACCTCCAGCTGCAACACAGGTAAACCAACTCAGAGTTAAATCTGACACTTTCTCTGTAATTCTGTAATTCTCACACATTCCAAGTTAAAATTACATTAAATATTTGACACCCTCTGTGTTTTTTTAGTTCATTTTTGTAGACATTGGATTTAATCTCTTATTTATTAATTAATTCAATTATTTTTATCCATTATTGATTGTTTTGTTTTTGCCCTTTGAGATTTAAAGATATAAAGGGCATTATAAATAAAATCTATTATTGTTTTATATGTGCACTTTTAAATGTTTTAAACCCATTTACCTATTTTTTTAAACCTACATTGTGTTATTTTATGACACATTATAGTGTATTATAATGTATTTCTTCAGCTAATGTGTTTAGTCAAAGTGAAGTTTATTTGTACAATAAGGCATCTCAAAGTGCTTTACACCTTAAAACAATTATGAAACAAAAAATAACTTTACATTTTGTCAAATGCCATCATCAAAATCATCAACCAAATATAGATTAAATAATCAATCAATGTTTTACTTGTTACTAACCAAAAGAAACTCTAAACAGGTAGTTTTTTGTTTAGATTTAAAGGAACTCAGTGTTTCGGCTGTTTTGCAGTTTTCTGGTTCCAGATTTGTGGTCCATAGAAGCTGAATGCTGCTTTTCCATGTTTGGTTCTGGTTCTGGATGCAGAGCAGAACAGCAGCAGATCTTTAATGTATTCAGGTGGCAACCTGTTCAGTGATTTATAAACTAACAGAAGTATTTTAATGTGTTAATATTCATTGTCTTGTTTTCTAATTCCATCCATCCATCCATTTTCTTTACACCCTTGTCCCTTAGTGGGGTCGGGAGGGTTGCTGCTGCCTCTCCAGCTAAGGCAGGGTCACCCTGGACAGGTCGCCAGTCTATCGCAGGGCTGTTTTCTAATACTTTAAAACTGTTTTCTGTTTTCCTACAAAACCCAAAATACGACCATTGTGAAAAGCAGTCACTGGAGGTGGGGGGATTGATCTTAATTAGACCCTCTACCTGCCCCCTTTAGACGCATCCCTGCTCCAACACACCTGAACTCTCTTTTTACAGCTGCAGGATAGAAGCTCCGGACCTGGCGCCCCCGGATCAGATACAACGGATGAATGGATCAGAGAAATTGTCCTGCAATTTAAGTTCTGTCCAGAAGAGGGCAGCAGATATTAAAACGCTCACATCTGCAGCTCAGCGAACCGCCAGGTTCGGACCCGTTACTAATTATTGGCAGAGTAGCGTTGTAACTATATTTAACTGAGAAAGTATTTGGAAGAAAATATATTTTTACTACGCTGTACTTTTTACTTTTACTTGAATACATTTTCTGGTTACTCTACCCACTGTGATTAACTTCACTGAAGGAACAAGCTTGTTTCACCCCGACACAGACACACACCTCCAGTGTTTTGTTAAAGTTTCAAAAACTGAAACTGGTATATTAAAAGAAACTGGTTTGGAAAAATGTTTGATTCTGTTACTTTGTAATTATGTTGTTTATATGAGTTATTATTTCCTCACAACTATGTATTTTGGTGTTAGTTACTCAGTACTTGATTAGTGGTATTTTTTTTGTAACCAAATACTTTTTATGTTCTTGCTTAAGAAATCTCTTAGCTACTTTTGAGTAAAAATATGTTGAAGTAGAAATACTCTAACTTGATTACAATTTTTGGTAGTCTACCAACCTAAAAGAGGAGCTCATATCCCCTACTCCAACATCTTTCTAACCATACGGCTAGAAAGAGGAGTGGCAAAAGCAAATGAGATGGACTAGCAAAGCTTGGGAACAACTGATTGTGTAACCTGGTACATTTTACTGTGGAATGTTGTCTCTGCTGCTCAGATTCTCAGCATGTCATGATAAACATTAGACTTACAATAACTGTCTTCAGTCAGAGGCTGTTTTAGATCTGTTGGAAGACTGACTGCTACTGGAGATGCTTCCTCCCTATAGCATCTTCATCCACTACGACTTTTTGAAAATATTTGCATGATATGAGTTATGACAACTTTTATTTTTCTTTGTGATAAATAAAGTATTTTTGATTTAAATTAATTTTCCTAAAATTAAGTTTTATTTTAAAAATTTTTTTTTTTAGTTTCTAAACCTAAAAATAGAAATTAAAAGGTCGTTTTAATCCAAAACAAACATCGCCGCAGGCTATTCAGAAAAACTCAACACTCTGATTGTTTAAGTGTGTGTGTTCCCTGCAGCAGCTGCAACAATCAATGTGATCATTACACAACTGGGACACCCTGACCCGGTTCTGAATGTGTGTGTGATCAGGTTAAAGGTTCAGGCCGGGGTCAGGCAGGTGGACCCCCCAGGAGTCAGCCCGGCCCAGATGGCCCAGAGCTCACCTTACAGATGGTTCCTAATAAAAGTCACAATGAGCAGCAGGAACACACACCTGGAGCAGGAACTGGGTCAGACGTGATTCATGCCCGGTTCTCCTCGGGCTGACCCATTTTCCTGAAGCTGAAACAAATGATCTGAGATGAGATTCGGTTTCTGGTGGAATCCCCAGAGAGGCGCCGTCTAACTGGGATGTATGGTTTTCTGAGCAGATCACTGCTAACCGGGGGAATCACAGTCCTGCTGGCGTGAACTGAACTAGTCCTGAACTGGTTCTGAACTGGTACAGACTGTTAGAAACTGGAATTCTGACTCAGACTGAAACAATTAATCATGATTAATCGATTATTTAAATAATCTTCAACTAATTTACTAATCGATTAATTGTTAGCTGGAGTAAAAAGACTCAGAAAAATCGTCATTGCAGAAAGAACAACACACACACAGAGCAGGAACCAAGACAGAAACATACAAAATATATACATTTTTAATTTGAGTTAAAGAAAAATAATTTTCTGTAAATATGTAAATAAAAACTATTAATTTCCATTTGCATCCAATAATTAATTGATTAATCTATGAAATAATCAGCAGATTTTCACATGTTGGAAATATTTTTTTTTTTTCATTTCCTTTGGCACAAAATGATCAAGTGTTCACTAAAGTACTGCTATTGAATTTTAGGCAGTAAAATCTTTATTTACTTATTGAAAAAAAATGAATTGAATTATTTATTTGCATCTTTTAAAAAGCTTAAGAAGTTAAATTTTAAAAATCTCTTATCCGATTAATCATCAAAGAAATTAATCAATTAAGTAGTAACTAAAATAATCGTTAGTCGCAGTAATAATTCTGACACTTCAGGCTTTCCGTAGGAAACAGGTGGACAGGTGAGTGCGGTTACAGCTACTGATGACGTTCATTTAAAGTCACATGATCAATGCGATCAGCTTGTGTATTGATCAGTGTTAAGCGGCCTTAGTGTGTGTGTGTGGGTGTGTAGGTGTGTGTGTGGGGGGGGGCGGTGGAGGGGCTGGGGAGCTGAGCCGGTCAGTGCCCTCCCCCTCCCCCCCGTTCTCTCCTCTGATTGGCTGCCTCTCTCCTCTCGCGCAGCAGGCGCTGCTCCTCTTCAGATCCAGGTTGAACCCGCGCGCATCCAGGAGTCATATCGGACCCGGACCAGAACCTACAAGGATCCCGACCGGAACAGACCCGAACTGGACTCTCCTCTGTCTCTCTTCCAGCTCAGTTAGGTCGAACCCTTACCGGTTCGGTTCGGATCTTCTTCCTCCTCCTCCTCCTCTTTTTTTTTCTCGCTCTTTTGCGCATCTTGGATCTCGTTCTGTCCTGGTTCCGACCGGCATGTGCGGAGAACCGAACCGGACCAGAGCGCACCATACAGGGCTGTGAACGCAGGACCACGGCGTGCCGTTGCGCGCGCCCCCGGCCGTGCGCGTGAATGAAGAGATGGAGCGAAAAGTCCTGAGTCAGGTATGACGGGAGCGCGCAGCCGGTGAGCGCGCGTGCGTGCGTACTGCTGTTACTGTGTAGTCTGACCTTGTGAGATCCAGAACCCGGTTCTGAAGAATCTGAATCCGGTTCTAGTCACTGCAGAGACGCACGCGCTCATGTTGCAGATAAAAATCAGCTGCTTTCATGTTTACTGGGTAAACTAAACCCAATCCGAACAGAACCAGTACCCATCATCAGCAGGTAGTTCAGCTGGATCCGTGTCGTTCTTTTCTACTGAACAGATCCGTTCCTTTCAGGTTCTGGTGTTGCTTGGAGTTCTTTCAGGGCCCAGTTTGGCTCTGGTTCTGGTGAACCCGGTCCAGGTTGATGGAGCATCAGCAGGACAGACTTCTGTTTCAGGAACGCGGACCGACCCAACCCGGACCGGTTCTGGTTCTGCAGAGCATCAACAGTGAACCGATAAACTAGAATAACTTTAGAAACCAGATCCAAACGATCAGCTGGTTCTGATCTGGGCTTTGACTAGACCGTTATAACACATGACTCTGCTTTGATCTATACCATCCCAGAATATCTCTGCTGCTGCCCTCAGCATGATGCTGCCACCACCAGGTGCTTCGACCACATGCTGTGATTTTCATTAGGGGAAAAAGTTCTGATTGCGTTACAAACATTTATTGGGCCTGCCGCACTTTTCAGATTCCTATCTGTTAAAAGAAGTCTGGATTGGTTCTTCTGTGTGTGTGTGCGTGTGTGTAGGTGTGTGTGTGTGTGTGTGTGTGTGTGTGTGTGTGCAGCAGATGGTCGGGTTCTGGGTCCGTCTACAGGGAGTCACATTGAGCAGCAGCTCCAAACAGATTCTGTTTGATTCACGTTTCAAAAAGAAAATAAAAATCTACAAAAATATAGATGTTTTTACAGATTTTAAACAAATATTGTCCTTCCTTCCTTCCTTCCTTCCTTCCTTCCTTCCTTCCTTCCTTAGTGCTTCATTTTTCTGCAGGTTCCATATTTCAACTTTTCCCCTTTTTGTTTTTATTTTCATCTAAAGAATGAAAAACTCTGGAAAACTTTGAAATGAAATATGATTCATAATCCAGAACGCTGCTACCTGCTACTGGATCTGTAAAACTTTCAGAAACTCTGAGACGGAGGCGGATCCATTTCCTCAGGGAACCGGGCCTATTTTTAGAAAACACACACACACACACACATACACACACACACCTCCTGCTGTATGCACACTAACTCAGCCTCTGAAACACGAGGTGTGTGTCGGCACTAACGAGGTCAGGTGATTGGCAGCAGCTGAGGAGACGACAGGCGCTCTCATCCATCACTTCCTGCCTCCTTCATCCCTCCATCCTCTTCCTCTTCTCACTGAGATGACGATGAGGAGGAGCGATGAAGGATTGCAGCTCAGATTTTCCGACTTATTCGATTCGTCTGTGGAAACTAAAACTGTTCGTCCTCCTCCAATCACAGACTGAGTACTGACCGCCGCAGCCAATCAGGCTCAGATTAGATGTAACTTTCAGGAGATTCTGCGTGAGTTCTGTTCGGTTCTGAAGCGGTTCGGTTTGCTTCTCAGAGTTAAGATAAAAATTTCAAGCAGATGTTTGGATGTATTAATAAAGACTGAAACCCGGAAGCGGCCGTCACTGCAGTGGTTCAGGTTCTGTCTGGTGAAATGAACTTTTTGGGTCCTGCTGTTGCATGGTGGCCCACAGGGCTCAGTTCTAGGCCTCTTCCTCTTTCTCTCACTCCCATTAAAACATCTCATTGTGTCCATTTGAATGGAGACAACTGTCAGATTTATATCCCTCTGTTCTTTGATGACATTAAACCCTAAAAAGTGCTTAAGTTTTTAAAAATTTAAAGAGAAAAAGACAGAAATTATGTTTTTGGTGGCCCCACTGAGACATAGACCTACGTTGACACTGCTTTTTCTTTTTAGGATTTATTTAAGGATGTTTTTCACACCTGATTGTCCAGCAGGCTCGGTTTGATTGGGCACCAACATTGCAACATTTGATGCATTTTCAGCTGGTGTGATTTGCTTAATTACTGCATTTATTCCCCTCTTCGCCTCTAGGGGCTCTACTTCAAGAAGGACTGAGGGAAATTACACTTTAACCTCTGAAGAAGACACTGAGCGCAACTTCCTTCTTAACAAAAAGTAAACAGTAATTCCCCCATAGTAGAGTAGCGTCATATTTTAGCAGTTGGGGGACTTTTTTTTCTTTTTTTTTGCCATTTCTCCTGCCAGTGAGGGAATAGCGTGTTTGTTTTGGTTATATTTACCCAGAATTCCCTGCAGTATAGTTAACTTCCTGCTTTTGGAGCTGTCTCCACACTGTTCACTTTAATCTAATCGAGATGTAGGTTTTTGGGTGGATCGGAGCTTTCACTGCTGTGAATTAAAAGTTCTCAGTCGTCTTGCTGGGTTGAATAATGATCGGTGGCGTCTTGGTGTTTAATTGTCTCTGACGCACACTGAGCCGCTGTGGGAGTGTTTAAATGTTATTGCTGGTTAAACCTTCAGCTCCACAGGAGCTGCAGCAGCGTCTGCATTCATGGATGCACTAATAGATGTCGCATTAATGTGTTCAGGGCCCAGTCCTCTGCAGCAGAACCCCCGGGTCTGGGTTAGTCGTCTTTCTGCTCAGCTTGGTTTCTGTTTGCCAGGAGGAAGACGCCTTCCTTTGGTTTCCTGTTGACGGCAGGAAGTGGCGCCGACTGGAAGGTGATGGAAACAGCTTCCTGGTGTTGGGATGAAGCTGCTGGGAGTAGCTGTTAGCTCAGCACGTCTGCAGCCTGCAGATCCATCTTTTAGAAATAAAAGGAGATGGAAGCCTAGATTTTCAAAATAAAACTTGTTTCTATGGATTATGAGCAGAGAGAAATAACTCTTGTAAAATTACAGCAAAAAAAAAATAAAAAATAACAGCAAGGTTTGCTTTGTTTAGCTTGTCAGAGGAAAAAAAATGATGTCTTTATTTTTAGGTAAGTCATATTTTCACCATGTTTAGTTCCAAACTAAATATTTCATTGACAAACGAAATATTTAGCATTCAAATTTAGTGAGGAAGTTAAATATTTAGTTCCCAACTAAAAGTCTAATAAATATTTTCCAAAGTAAATAGTTAGCTAAATATTTAGCTGGCTAAAGAAATATTCAGGTTGCAAGATAGATAGTTAGCGTCAAATAACTAAATCTGGCTGTAAATATTTATTTTTAGAAACTAAATATTCATCTCTCAGTTAAACTCGAAACCTTGCGAGAAACGGATTAATCTAAGAATTGTTCTAGAAAAAACTTGGACATTTTCTGAGATAGTAAAGTTGAAAATTGTTGATGTCTTGATCTCAGAAATTTTCAAAAAAAAATTTTCCTGAAAATGTTTGACTTTCATCTTAACATTTTTATTCGTTTTTTTCTCTACGCTGGAATATTTGGTCCAGGCTCAGTGGTAATATTAGGAGAATAGAGTCATAATTTTATTAGATTTTTATGAGAAAAATAACAAATTTAAATGAGGAATACTGAGCATCTTGTAAAGTTATAGTTTCGTATAAATTTCACAAGGCAGAAAGTGGACCACACCGCAGTGCATTCTGGGTAAATATAATCAAAACAAACACGGAGGAGAAATGACTAATCAGAAATCCCTGACTGCTAAAATCTGATGCTACTACATTTTTGTTTTCGTTTCATGAAGAAAGAAGTTTCACTCATGTCTTCTTCAGACGTTTGTGTCGTTTCCTTTAGTGGTTCTTGGTGCAGCGCCCCCACAGGTGAGGAGGGGAACAGGTTGCTCAAATGTTTTGGTTTGTTGGACACAACGCAGCTGAAAATGTAACAATTGTTGTCCCCGGTTGAACTGTGTGTTGGACTCACTGCCCTGCGTCATTTTGAGTTGCAGCTGGCTGCCACCTTTGCAGCTCCTCCCTGCATCTGCCGCTCCTACATGTTTCTGTTTCCTCTGGAAGAGTTAAACTCCTTCCTGCCCTCCTCTTAGAGTCGCTCAGCAGAAACTCTGATCCGTTTCTTCTCGTCAGATCAGCTGATCTCCATGGAGGGAACATGAAGAAAACATCTGCTAGCGCCAGCTGGACGGTTCTCTGCAGGTTTTACCAATGTGTGAGTTAGTTTCTGTCCTCTGAGACCGCCTCCATCCCTAACAGCTGCTATCACAGCGATGCCCAACAAAACCCCACCAGATCATCTGGTCTTCAAAGCAGTCCGCGTTGCAGATGCTCTCTGTTTCCACACTTCACTAAGTTCATCAGTAATTATCTGGGAGCAGCAGCTCATCTTATAATCATCCTCTTAACTGAGTTCCTCTCAGAGAGAACTAGAACAGTTCAAACACCGGTTCATGAAGATCTTTGTGTTGCTTTGAAACATCCAGACCCCAAACTGATCTGAGTCGCAGTAAAACGCCTGCAGGCTGATGGTGGACGGTTCTGCAGCTGTTCTGCAGTCTAAATGTTAGTGGGTCAGAAAGATGCTGGAAGCAGCTCTGTGGTTCTGGTCCAGTTAGCAGCTGCAGGTTCAGAACAGCAGCTGCTCTGAGGCTCCTCCCACTGGTCATTGATTACCCAGAATTCTCTGAATCGGTTCATCACTAGATTCCTCAGCAACAATCAGAAATTTGAAATTTAATGTCGGATTCAGATGCTTTCAAGTTCTAACAGGGAGTTGTGACAATCAGACTTTCAGCAATTGTCAACAGTTTTTGCAACTTTTCCGTAAATCTGACCAATCACCTTCACAGTTTCTGCATTTTTCTAACTAAATATTTAGTTACATGCAGCGTTGAAGTTTTAGATCAAACGTGTTTTTGGTCCAAAATCTTCAGTGGGACAAAAAAACTATTTTAATAACTAAAATTAAAAAACAACTCAGTAATAACGTAAGTATGAAGTATGTTAATTAAACAAAGTTATCTGATTTTTTTGTAGGATCAGTATCATTTATCCAAAATTTCAAATATTTTTGGCACATTTTATTTTGGGAGAACTGGAAAAATATTTTGTCTATCCTCATTAATGAAAACAGGTTCTAGGTCAGCCTTCATTTGAAAACATTTGCTGCATTTATACAACTTTTAATACAACAATTTAAAGCAGATTTGTTGTATTTTAAAGAATAAGTCAGATTTGGTTTTATACCATGAAGTTAGAAGGAAACCAGAAAGCTTGGTAAAGATCATCACTTTGCGCTGCATTTAACATTTTTGTAAGTAGATTTTGATTTAAAAATCATAGTTTTGTCTTAATTTGTTAATGAATTATGGTCGTGGAGGCACACAAAGCTTCAGATCTTCAGTTATTTCTAAAACTTTTTCACTTGATGCAGAAATGTGATGTCATAGGGTCCAGTTTCAGTCCAGCTGGTCTAAAATAGTCCGTTTTTCCTACTTCTTATTCGTGTTGATGGCTGAGTCCCTCTGATTTGTCAGAGCTACCTGGTCCTCCTAAGAAGCAGCTGCAGCTCGTCCCTCTGAGCTGCTGCCAACACAAAATTTACGTCCAGAAGACGGATCGCTTCTCCGAGCTCAGCGAGCTAATTTTAGCTGCAGAGTCACGGCAGTAAATCTCCGAGATCACTGGGTTGGGTTGGGTTGGGTTCGGCTCGGGGAGTGGGAGAGGCAGAGGGAGTGGGTCTGTGGGTGTCCTGCTGCGTGAACGATTTAGTCGTCAGTTAATAACCAGCAGCGGCTGATTGATCATCAATCATCTGCTAATTGGTGACAGATTGATCCAATCAGGGAGGCCGTTGTTGAGCTTCTCACTCATCTCCTTCCTCGAGCTGCTGATTCAGCGGTTCTGCTCCTGTCACGTGACCACTGAACGTGTCGACTGGTTATGTGACGTCACGGACACCATGCAAATAAGTAAATAAAGTTAATAAAGTAAATATTATTATAAGTACGAGTTCCACTAAATAACAATTTAACATGTTTGTTAAATGTTTTTATTGTTTAGAATAGTGAAACAGAAAAAACATTTTAACATTTTTCCTTTATCTGCCAGTGGTGAAACTATTTTTAAAAATCAATATTAAGTACTTATTTACTTAAAGCAAGCTCCTATAGCTCATTGAAAAGTTACATTTAAGTTAGATTTATCTTATTTTAAGTTTACTAGAATATTTGCACTGAACAATACTGGGTGAGAGTTTGTGTTTTACTTCAAACAAATTCAATTAAAAAATACTTCAGTGATCCCAAAGGGAAATTACATAATATCTGTCCCTGTTTTCATTCACTAGGCATGAGCCATATTTAAAAAAAGTTATATCAACAAATCACACAATATTTCACATTTTGCTTTTTTGTTGGATTTGATCCAATAAGTGTTTTTTTGTTCTTTCCTTTACAGCCACCAGGTTAAAAAATATACCTACATGTAAAAATATACAAAAATCACACATACACATCAATAAAAAATATTATATATATATATATATATATATATATATATTTAAAAAAACTAATTTTGGCCAACGAAAGACAGTCTGAAGTCAGATACAAAGTGTAAATAAAAGTAAAAACAAACTGGTGTGTTTCAACAGAATATTAGTTTGATGTTAAAAAGTATTTACCCCTCGTGTTTTTAAGAACAACTCAAACATTATGTGCACAACTATCTTGTTTTAATACAAAAGGTTTTTTTTGTTTTGTTTTTTTGCTATGTCACAGAAAAACTGCAAAAAGCTTCCGATTGATCAGGATGTTTACCATCCAAAATCTCACATGTACTGTTATCGTCTTACTGACCGCTGTTGGTTCGGTTCCGTCCAGCTGTCTGGACCTGGAGCTCCTTGTTTTGTTTTGCGTTTTGAGGGAAACTGATGCATCAGGACGGTTTCTGTTTCCTGACCTGGTTAGCTCTCATGTTGTTGTGTTCATATTTTCAGGTGGTCTGCGTGTGTTTCCTGCTGAGTGGACAAGTTTCCTCGTTAGAACTGACCTGTGAGACGTTGATCCTGCTGTCCACCAACCTGACAGGTAGCTTCCTCTCTGGTTCCAGGGTGAGAACTGAACTGGATCAGAACCGTCCCGTTTGAGGCTGAAGGCTAATTGTTGCTTCCTGTGTGTCTCTCAGCGAGGATGTTGGTGCTGCTCAACCAAACGTTCACCATCAGCAACTCCTCAGGTTGGTAACACAAAACCACAGCTGGTGAACAGATCGCATCGCCTGTCTGCTGCCCCCTTGTGACTCACCTGTGGAACATTACTCCAGTGTTGTGCAATAATGACAATTTTCCGTCCACTCCGCTACATTTTCCTGTGTTTAGCGTTAGCATATTCTTGTTTAGCGAATTAATGGTTAGTGAACCTAACTTTTTGGCTAGCAGTGGCTAATAGCTACTGCTGATTTGAGTGCTAACATGTATTTTCCATTGCAACCCTGGTGGCCATTTTGATTTGATCTCCACCTGATAAATTAAACATAAAATCTAGAAATTACATATAGTTTATATGGTTCAAAATTGATAGGCTATGATATGATGTCAAAAACATTCATACGACAGCAAATTAGGGCCATTGGAGTGATTTGTAACTTGCCAAAATATTCAGATGTTCTGAGACTAATCTCAAAATTTATATGTGTGTGCGTGTGTGTGTGTGTGTGTGTGTGTGTGTGTGTGTGTGTGTGTGTGTGTGTGTGTGTGT
>NW_006800109.1:255030-265997 GCF_000485575.1 Poecilia formosa
TGGTGGAAATTTATACATTTCAAAAGTCAAAAATTGTGAACTTTTCAAACTCAGAAACTTCCATGTTTTTTCCGTAAAATTTCTAGATTATTCTGAAAATTTCTCGATTTCTTTCTAGCAAATTTTCAACTTTTCAAACTGCAATTTCCTTATTTTTTCTATAAAGTTTCTGAAATGAATATTAAAATGTGATAGTTTTTTTTGGTTGAAATTTACTCCTTTTTGTTTTATTCTTTTATTTATGAAAGCCCTATAAGACGCTGTTGTACATTCATGTAGTTGCCAATTTTAGTACAAAGATTAATTTTCAACGACAATCATTGTTGCTATCTTGAAAAATCAAAAATGTTTCAGTAAATGTGATTTCTATCAATCCAGCTATGTACAATTTCACACCAAAGTGTTAATCTCTGATAAATTCAGTGCAAAAATAATTTTTTCTTGACGACCATGGCCGCCGCCTCAGACTGGATCAGAACAGGATTTCAGCCGTTAGGGCCTGACTCTGTCATCTGTCTGCAGGTGTGTACTGTGACCTGTCGGTGGACGGCATCGGGACCTGCTGGCCTCGCAGCGCAGCTGGAGAGCTGATCTCCCGACCCTGTCCAGAGCAGTTCAATGGCATCCACTACAACACCACCAGTAAGTACCAGCAGAGGACCAGTAGAGAACCAGTAGAGGACCAGCAGAGTACTACACAGTAATACATAGTACTCAATGCAAAAATGCAAAATCTTACCAAATATGTTTGGTCTAGTTTCTAGTGCAGCAAATTAATTTATAAGTAACTTTACAGCAAGTCATAAGAGCTTGGATTAAGTAAATAATTCCTTAACACTGACGGAAAAGTTCTAGTAATATTGACAGATTATTTCACTTACAACATGAAAAACATGTTTTGTTATAAGTGAAATAATTTGCTAATGGAACTAGAACTTTTTCATCACCTTACTTATAAATTTGTTTTGTCTTAATTAAAGTGAAATAAGATATTTACACTAGAAAGTAGACCATAATTTCTTGGTAAGATTTTGTGTTTTTGCAGAGTTTATTTCACAAAACTACAATAGAAACATGTTAAAAGTGAAAAATTTGCCAGTGGAACCAGAACTTTTTCATCAATATTAAGGGATTATTGACTTAAAACAATCTTGCCAAAACTTGGATTGTAAGTTAATGTTGTTATATTTCAAGAGTTCTACGATATTTGAACTAGAAACTGGACCAAACTGTCTGGTAAGATTTTATGTTTTTCCCGTGAACCAGTTTGGATACAGCCAACAAAACCTGCAACGTCCTTTTTATTGTAAAACAAAAGGTTTTTTTTTAAATTGCTGTGTTTACATTTATTTTCAAAATGTCAAATTGTGCAATTATATACTCAATGGAGACTCAGCTAGTAACTCAATATTATCAAGAAACAGGAGAGTCTGAGTTCCGGACTCTAATAGTAATAGAACTATTGAAATATTATTCCATCTTCCCACCTTTTGTACACCTCCATCTGATTGTTGTTCCTCCTCCTCCTCCTCATTAAAACACATTCATTTCACCACCACCCCCATCTGCACCCGTTTCTCTTTTCCTCCATCCTCTGCCGTCCGACTCCTGATGAAACAGCAGGAATTACTGCAGCATTTCAGATTCTCCTTTATCCTCGGTTTTCTCTGCAGACTCGCCGTCAGTTCTGACCCACACCAGTTGGATCCTGGTTACCAAACTCCATCTGGGGTTCAGTATATTCTGGCTGATCAAAGAAAAACCATGTGTGATTCATAATACTACTGCAGTACATTAAATATGCTCATAAACACCCTATGCTTCATTTGAAAGTTAAGATTCTTGAGATTCAAGTAACAAACCTACAGGGAGCAACAGGTAAATGCACTGTAAACATTAATGATGCAGACTCCACCACTGTAAAAACACAAAATCTTACTAATTATTTTTGTTTAGTTTCAAGTGCAAATATCTTAGTACACAAAACTAACTGAAAAGTAACTTTTCAGCAAGATGTAGAAGATTATTTTCTAAAACAATTCTTAAACATTGTTAAAAAAGTGCTAATTTCAGTGGCAGATTTTTTTCACTTGTAACAAGAATTACTGATTTAAATCAAGTTCCTCTATCTTGCTGAGAAGTTACTTGTGAGTTAGTTTTGTCATAATCCTAGTGTACTAATATATTTGCATGAGGAACTAAACAAAAAATACTTATTTTGTAGTGAAAACACAAACACAAAAAAGAAATGCAACAGAAAAATTCTGTGAACCAAAAGGGAAACAAATAACAAAAATAACAGCAACTATAAAACGTTGCTAAATTGCTCCACAAAATGGAAATCTTCCAGACCACAAGGGGGAGTCTAGAGTACATAATATTATCTACGTAAACATGCTGCTGTTCTATAACGTTGGAAACAGCATGAAGTATGACACATTTTTTGCTTTCTTTCTCCAGCTTTCTTGTTTTTGCTACATTTTTGAAGGTGTTACGACTGAGTAAAACAGGGGGCTCAAAACCCATCCCTGTGGTACGCCCATGCTAGGGATAATGTTACTGGTACTGACCTTCAAGTTAGAAACTACAGAACTACACGTAAAATATCTTTACATCTGAGTCTGATTGAGTGCAGACGATTCAACCAGAATATGAAAATATTTCAGGGAACTCTTTTCTCAGAGTTTACCTCAAAGGATGACAGCTGCGCATTCCTCACCAACAAGTGCTACAAATGTTTAGGCGAAACTTTAGGTGAAGATTCAAAAATCAGAACACAACAATTCAAATCAAGTGAATGAAGAAGTCTGGTATGAATGACTAACTCCAACACTCGGATCATCAGAATCCGCCCACGGAGTTCTGCAGTTTGATCCACAGCTACATCGCTGCAGGGAGAAGCGCCTGCGAGCGCTGCAGGCTGACTTCTGCTCACCCCCAGGTGGAGTAAAAATAACAGCAGGAAGATCAGAACCCACCTGACTGGAAGGCTGGAAACAGAACCGCTGCAGTAGTTCCTGGAGAAACGCCTTCAGTCCAACATCGTTCCATACTGAAACGATACAGCTAGAGCTGAAGCAGTTAATTCAATTAATCCTGATTAATCAATTATTCAAGTAATTGTCAACTAATTTAGTAATAGATTGGTAGTTAACTGGAGTATACAGACCCTAAAAAGGTCATTTGCTGAAAGAACGACATACACAAAGCAGATATTAAGACAATCTGTGTAAAAAATAAAGCTCTGGAAAAATTAAGAGACCACTTAAAATGATCAGTTTTTCTGATTTTACTTTTTATAAGTATATGTTTGAGTAAAATGAACATTGTTCTTTTTGGTTGTATTTACTCAGAATGCCCTGCGCTGTCGTTTGCTTCCTGCTTTTGGAGCGGTCTCTGGTCTGCTTGGCATTAACATATGCATTCAAACCGAACCAGCGTTAACGTCAACCAAACAAAGACCGAGGTTTGTAGGCGGACCAGAGTTCACTTTTTGGTCCGGTTCACGGTTCCCCAAACAAACCGGACGTTAGACAAACAAACTGGAATTTGATTAAAGTGAACTAAACAGGGCTGGTGTGAATGCATCTTGTTCTGGTTCTGATCAGAATCTGAATCGATTTTCAGGAAGTTCTTCTAGAACTCTTCGATCCGACTGAGAAGCGGCAAGAACGAGCCGCCATGTTTCCTCAGTCAGAAGCTCTACAGTTTCACTGACCAACATCTCAGGCTGAGGAGGATCCAATTCCTTATTTCCTGCCAGCCGGCTCCTCACAGATCAGCACAGTGGGGAGGTGCACCGTGTTAGCAGCGTGTGTGTTAATGTGTGTGTTAACGTGTGAGTTAATGTGTGTGTTAACGTGTGAGTTAATGTGTGTGTTAATGAGTGGGTGGCCATGAATATCCCATCTAATTAGTGGTTTATTTCTTGATCTGACTTTAAAGAATGACTCATCTGTGTGTTTCTGCATGCACGTGTGTGTGTGTGTGTGTGTGTGTGTGTGTGTGTGTGTGTGTGTGTGTGTGTGTGTACGAACCCAGCTGGAGTTCTCTCACTCCATCTTTATCACCACCACCGTCCTCATCCTCTCTCTTTCAAGCTCTCCACTCTGATGTCATCAAGCCGCTGGTCTCTGACTGGTTGCTGCCTCAGGTGTCACTCACGTTATTGATTCAGGCAGCCGATCATTTATCGGAACAATACCCCATCCCCGACTCAGCTGACTGGGCTGGATCAGGGTGGTACCAGTCAGGCACGGTTCTGGCGTTGCCGTGGTTACAGAAGCTGCACACAGACGGCTGTGTGTTGATTCGTCAGAGCAGAGTGTGGGAGTTTAACACCAAACTGTGTTTCTGTGAGTGTGAGGAGCCGATGTGTGAGAACAAAAAACTTCAAAAACACCGGACGCGGAACAGAGGAGAACAACAAACCCGGATCGGAACCAGGAATAGAACCCAGAACCAAAAAACTTCACGGATACAGGACACAGAAAAACAGCCACAGTGCAGAGCAGAACCCAGGATGCAACTGCAAAAACACAAAATATCGCCAATTAATTTTAGGTCAGTTTGTAGTTCAAATATCTTAGTTCACTGGAAATAAGACTAAATTAATTTAAAAGTAACTTTTCAGCAAGGTATAGGATCTTGTTTTAAGTCAATTCCTTTATATTGATGGAAACAGTTCCAGTTCCACTGGAACATTATTTTACTTATAACAAGTTATTTTCCCATGTTCAAACTCAGACATTTCTGAGTTTTTTCAAGCAAATTTTTGAAGTTTCAAGCTCAGAAATTTTCTTGTTTTTTATAGAAAATTTCTGATAGTAATTTCAAAATGTCAGATTTTATTTTTGGGCGGAAATGTTTTTTTTTTTTTCCAACTACAATGCCCCTAATACGCCGTCGTAGCATCGTTGATCCTCATCCATGTTGGTTTCAGACCAAACTGCAAACATAACAGTAGGGAACAGCGCCTTTCTTCCACCTAGAGGTGAGAGCTTGCACTACAGCTGATTCTGAAAGAGAACTAGAACCGGTTCTGTTCTGTTTGTGTTTAGACCGGGTCTACAGAGAGTGCCAGTCCAACGGAACCTGGGCGCCTCGAGGAAACTACAGTCAGTGCACCGAGATCATCGTCCTGGTGAGACTCATCAATACAAACACCAATCACAAAGTGACCAATAACCGGGAAGTGAGGAAGACTTCTTCTGATTTCCATCCTCGTCCTTCAGCTGTTCTGGTTGAAGAGTCTGCAGTGAAAAACCAAACAAAACTGAGCTTCTTTGGTACCGTTCGCTGTTCTGTTTGACAGCTTGTGACCTTAAGGTCGGCTGCTCTTGCTAACGCAAACTTTATTTCATTACTGATCAAACTCTGTTCGGTTCTGATATTCTTCTTCTTCTTCTTGGTGGGAAATCTGTATTAATAAAATCACATTGATAATGCTGATAAAAATTATCCTGCGGCATGTTTTTGTCTCCGGTTACCATGGCGACTCTCTGATTTCAATGAAAAGTCAATGAAAGGAAACAAGGACAAGCAGCTGAATTGAATTTCTGGGTAAACAGTGTTTGGTCACTGTTTGGACCTGGGACAGAACAGACGGGTCCAGTTCAGGTCCAGTGATCCGGTTTGTTTCAAAATCACAGTTAGGTCAGGTGGAAGAGTTCAGATGAGTTTATGAGGCTCGGTTTGAAGATCTGGTTTCTAAGGTTGAGCAGAAGGTCAGAATTCAACCGGATCAGAACCCGGGTCAAATGCAGCATTTCTAGAGCTTTGTCGATATTTCACTAATGTCGAAAAAACACAATTTCACAATTGAAGTGTTTTCATTAAATGACAAATGCAGTTAAAATCACATGTGAATGAGTTTGTTCACCTGATAAGTTAATAAAAAACAAGCCGCGCCATCATCCACCACCTTCATCCACTTCCTGTCGTCTTCTTCGTCGTTTCCGCCAGTAGTAACAGCCGGTTGTTGATCACATGACTTGTATGATGTGAAAAAAGTGTTTCCACTGCACTTTTGCGAAATGCATTTACTTTGAAACAGCTTAAAAACAGTTTTTAGTGAAAAACATGAGTTTTGTCAAATTAGACTGTTTCCATTAAGGGAATGTGTTTTTGGAACTCCAGTTTTCGCGATCAGAATTGCACAAATTCTAATTCCACAAGGTCAATTGGAATTTTAGATCAATGGACATGAAGCTATAGACTGGAACTGGTTCTGCTAATTTAAGTCACTAAATACGTCAGAACCTTTTGGTTCTGTTGGGAGAAATCCTGTCAGACAGATCTGAACACACACAGACCCAGAAACCCACAGAGGGAGAAACGGTCTGAGCCAATCAGAGACGAGTGTGGCAACGCAGCTGAGATCCAAATGTCAGCGGGAATGAGGAAACCATCTGGACCTTCACTCAGTGTGTTATAGAGACTGTGTGTGTGTGTATGTGTGTGTGTGTGTGTGTGTGTGTGAAGACATATCCGTTCCTTACGCTGGGACCTAAATGTCTCCTTCATGGACTCCAGGTGTGGATCGACCTCTGGACCCCAACCTGCAGTGTGTCCTCACAGAGACATAAAGAGCAGCCGGGGTGTGTCCATTGGTCCATGTGTTGTCTCTCTGTCCCACTGAGGCAATCTGTTTCCTTTTTCCTGCTCTCCTCTGATTGGATGGCGGAGCTGGCTGTGAGCCAATCACATCTCTGTGGTCAATAAAGTGGAAAGACTTCACAGAGACGTCCATGTGTCTGAGGGCTTTGGGACCTCACACTGATCTGTGGTTAATGTCTCCTGATCTGTATCTTCTGAGTATTGATCAGTTGATTTAATTATACAGGCGGTTTCTGTCCAGTTCTCTGGTATAAAAGTTCTTCAGTCAGTTTCTCTGTTGATGTCAAATCAAGTAAGCAAACAAAAGGGACGATGCTTCACACTGATCCACCAGCATCATGTGACTCATCCAGAACTTTAATCAGTTCTGATGAAGACAACTGAAGCTGCATGGAGCATTGGACGATCCTCAAAGCTTTTAATCTGAGCAGTTTCTCTAGCAAAATCTACGTTTAACAGTTTGAGGTCGCTGTTTGTGAGCCGTTCAGTTAAAGTTATACATGACTAGTTGAACATGTTGGCCTAAATAATTACTAACCTGAAAGTTATTGGTTGGAATATGTTTAAAAATTCACAATTACTTCCAAATTTATATGTATTTATTATATTTTTCACCTATGGAGGTCGCCATTTTTCCACATGTGCAATGCATGCTGGGTCGATGACTTGGGTCAAATTTTTCATGAGCTGTTGCACACAAACTATCTGTTGAAGCAAACAAATGTGACCAGCTTGTGATCTTCTGTTTATTATACATTTACATTTTTAGGAGGAGCTCACTGAAACATTTGAAACAGCAAAAAAACAAAGTCAAAATGGCCGACTTCCTGTTTGTTGCAGGAAGTGGGTGCAAGAAACAATTTTGTAGTTCTCAGTGACATACGATAAAGTGCAATTTAAAGCGCCCAATTATCCAATTTGTTTAAAATAAGAAAACGAAGAAGAAATTTAATCACTACATTTGGCACTCGGTTGTAATTAGCCGATAACTTAATGAGGAAATCCGTTTCAGTCACATCCTGTCAGTCAGCTTCTTATTCAAGCTCTGTTAATGAGCTCTGACAGCCACTCAGTGACAGAACTTCATGTCTTAATCAGCTCTAGTTAATTAAAGCGACCAAAGTACCTGTTTAATTAAAAGACAGTTTTATTCATAACCTGCCAGTCAAATTACTGATTAATCAAGAAATAAGTCAGAGACAGCTGGTCACCGAGTCCCTATTGCCGTACCTGAGTGAGTCATCTTCCGGGTCATGTGACCTGAGTCATGTGATCTGACGGTTCTGAAGCTTCCTGCTGGTGAACAAAAATTCACACCAAAATAAAACTGAGCTATGATAATAATTACTAAAAAATGATTATAATGCTGGACTGAAGCTGTAAGTTTGGCCCAGTTTTATCTGAGCTGAACCAGAAAACCCAGATGAAGTCACCCTGAGGATCTGATCTCAGAGCAGCTCTGATGTTAAAGACGGTCTCTGTGTTTTCAGAGGAAGAGTAAAGTTCACTATCATGTGGCCGTGATCATCAACTACCTGGGTCACTGCATCTCTCTGGGGGCTCTGCTGCTCGCCTTCATGCTCTTCATGAGACTCAGGTAACTCACCTCTCTGTTTTTACACCTCTAGGTTAGCATGTTGGTTACGTTGGTAACCTGGTAACAGCCAGGAAATTCAGTTTGGAACCTTCAGTAACCGATGCAGGTGTTTTAAAGGGGCACTATTATAGAAAATCTTGCGTTATATCATGCTATAATGTTATTCCCTCTTTTAAAGCATACCTGGAGTATTGCTTTGATTCTCTCATGTTTGAGAAATCCTTTAATCTCCATGACAACCATTCAGTTCCTCCAGACTAGCCAGAAACAATTAGCAAACACCTGGTGGAACTGTGTACCTGCTGAGCTCATTATAGTAGCTACTTCTCAGTGCAACGCTGGTAAAAACGTTGTTAAAGGGTTAATAGAGGAGCCATGTTGTGATAACTTCCTGATGACAGAGTTTCAGGAAGAGCAGGAGTTTTTAAAGAGACAGGACCAATTTAAAGCTTTTAAATTAGGACGTAAAAGTATGTAGCTTTTTTATGACAACTGAAGTTAACAAAGTTACGTGATTATGCTATAAAGTGACACCGTTTGCCTGGAAAACACATGATACTACCTCTTTAAAGACACAGAGGTGCATATTTCCTGATTGGTTGATGGTCTGTTCCAGGAGCATCCGCTGTCTGAGGAACATCATTCACTGGAATCTGATCTCAGCCTTCATCCTGAGGAACGCCACTTGGTTCATCGTCCAGTTAACCATGAACCCATCGGTTACCGAGAGCAACCAGGTGACAGCCATTCTGTAAAAACCTTAAAAGTGTGGATGAAAGCATACAAATGTATGCTCTCCACTCAGGTCAGATGTTCTTCATATTTCCCATTTTCTACTTTAATGTCAGGATGATGGCCATTTTTCAAGATGGCCGCCGGTTTATGAGCCTTTCAAACCAAAATATTGCCATAAAATCAGATGCCAAAACTGAAACTAAGGACCTTATTGTTTGAAAGTCTCACACCAGTCGACAACTGGGAGAAGATGAAGATGTTTGACGCAAATAGAGAGACAGTCGTCTTAATGGTTAGCGTTAGCGACTGCTAAGATTCTTGTTGAGCAAATTAACGGCTAGTAAACCTAAGTTTTTGGTTGGCTGTGGCTAATAGCTGCTGCCGATTTTAGTGTAAACATATACCCTCCACTACAACCATGGCAGCCATTTTGAAAATGGAAAAGAACCTTCCTTATCTTCCTCATCCTCTTCTTCCTCCTCAGGCGTGGTGCAGGTTGGTGACTGCAGCCTACAACTACTTCCATGTGACCAACTTCTTCTGGATGTTTGGGGAAGGATGTTACCTGCACACTGCCGTGGTGCTCACCTACTCCACCGACAAACTCAGGAAGTGGATGTTCATCTGCATCGGCTGGGGTCGGTTTACCTGTCTGGCTGTTTACCTGTCTGTCCTCTTCACATTTTTGTCCAACTGATTGTGTACCTATCTCTCTCTACACCTGTCAGACTTTACACCTGTCTGCCCTCAGCTCACCTGTCCACCTGTCTTTCTGCTTCCAGGTATTCCGTTTCCCATCATCGTGGCGTGGGCTTTTGGGAAGCTGTACTACGACAACGAGAAGTGAGTCGCTTAACTGTTTTGATCTTCTGCCTCTCCTCAGGTGGATTTAACACACCTGTCTGAAGTCACATGACAGCAGCTTGATTGTTTGTGATGTCAATAAACACTTTTCAGTCAGGCTAAGAGCAGTTTTTGATTTGATGCAGCCAACATAAAGAAAAATCAATGGGTAATGATGTCATACTTTCTTAAAGACCGCATCTTCTTCATCTGATTGGCTCGTGATTGAATTCCAGGTGCTGGTTTGGCAAGAAGACAGGTGTTTATACGGACTACATCTACCAAGGTCCTATGATCCTGGTCCTGCTGGTAAGAACAAACCCAGTCCACCTTAAACCCAACCAACATTCACTTTTAATCTTTAAAGTCCACCTTAAACTCAGCTAACCTAAGCAGTAAGTCTTCTTTTAATGGCACCGATGCATTTTTAATCCTTCCAGTCTACCTTAAACCCAAAACATTTCTGAACTTTCACCTTTCCCTCACCTCCAGGCCTGGCTCAAGAAAAAACACAGAAATGTCAAATCAGATTCATATTTACAGCAGATCTTCTATAAAGTCCAAACATCCTGGTTTCTCTTCAGATTAACTTCGTCTTCCTGTTTAACATCGTTCGGATTCTGATGACCAAACTGAGGGCGTCGACCACCTCAGAGACCATCCAATACAGGTATGAACAAACCATCCCACAGGTGGGGCTTATCAGTGGCTCCAATGGAATATATTGAAGAAAAGAATATTTCCAGTGAAACCAGAAGTCCAGTAGAACGTTTCCACTCAGTCCACTTAAATATTTACAATGGAACCAGCAGAGAATTTCCAGCAAATGCAAATAAATATTTCCAATTAGATCACAATATTTCTAGTGAGCCCAGATGCATTTTTTCAGTGAAACTAGAATGTAATGAACATATTTTTAGTGAATGCAGTTTAATAACTCCAGGGAATACGTTGAACATGTCCAGTGAATGCTGCTGAACATGTCCAGTGAATGGAGCTGACCATGTCCAGTGAATGCAGCTGAACATGTCCAGTGAATGCAGTTGAACATGTCCAGTGAATGCAGCTGAACATGTCCAGTGAATACAGCTGAACATGCCCAGTGAATGCAGCTGAACATGTCCAGTGAATGCAGCTGAACATGTCCAGTGAATGCAGTTGAACACGTCCAGTG
>NW_006800109.1:266065-276177 GCF_000485575.1 Poecilia formosa
ATAACTCCAGGGAATATGTTGAAAATGTCCAGTGAATGCAGCTGAACATGTCCAGTGAATGCAGTTGAACATGTCCAGTGAATGCAGTTGAACATGTCCAGTGAATGCAGTTGAACATGTCCAGTGAATGCAGTTGAACATGTCCAGTGAATGCAGTTGTCTTCTCCTGTGCCCTGCAGGAAGGCGGTGAAGGCCACACTGGTGCTGCTGCCTCTGCTGGGAATCACCTACATGCTTTTCTTTGTGAATCCAGGAGGAGAAGACGAAGTGGCTCAGATCGTCTTCATTTACTTTAACTCCATCCTGGAGTCTTTCCAGGTTCGTTGAGTTTCCTCCAATGATTCAAAATCTGAGGCTGCAGCCAAACATCCTCCAGGAAGCAGCCTCTTCTGTGTCGGTCCGTATTCCTGGTTCTGGTCAGGGTGAACTGATGCAGCAACATCTGGAAGTTCTCCAGAGCCATTAAACAGATTGGCTCAAAGTTTAAGAGGGAATGTGGTGTTAAGTGGAGCTGGGTAGTTCCTTCGTTCAGAAGCATGAAGTTCAATAGTTTCCTGTCAGATCATGACCAGTTTCTGTTGATCAAACTGTATGAACAGCAGTCTGTTTATCTGAGCTAATGTCCCTCTGTCTGTCTCTGCAGGGCTTCTTCGTCTCCGTCTTCTACTGTTTCCTCAACAGTGAGGTAATTCAGGATAACTTTCCACCTGCATAAATTTTCCCAACTCAAATGAAAACAAACTCATTCCAGAGAGCAAGGCAAAAGGAAGTAAATGACCACGAAAGCAACAAACTGAAAAAAAAAACCCAAGTTGGATTAATCAATAACTAAAATAATTCATTATTTTAGCCCTAGTTTATCTTAAAATAGAACTGAGTTATTGGGAAGATTATCAGTCCCAATGACGCTAAAGCTGGTTAACGTCAGTTTAATTTACATTAAACTAACCAGAGCTGGGTAGAGTACCCAAAAAATGTACTCAAGTAAAAGTAAACAGTAACAGTTGATAAATTACTCAAGTAAGAGTAAAAAAGTCTAATCTAGTATTGAGCTGATCAAATTATCAATCATTTAATATTTAAAAATGACATCATCAGAGGAACCAAAATATAAATTTAAGTGGAAATTGATGTATTTTAAGGACCAAAATGACAATTCGCATTAGTAACTAAAAGTAACTCGATCAGGAAAAATAAAATTTTCCCAAATCAATTTCTTTGAATAAAAAAACTTACGAAACTTTAACAGAAACTGAAGGTGTGTCTCTGTGCCTGGTGAATTTCTTTGTCTTCCATTCAGTGGGTAGAAAATATAGAAATTTTACTCAAGTAAGAGTAAAAATACCTCATAATAAAATTGCTAATCATAATAATTCTTTCTTTTTTTTTAAGTTACCCAATAGATATAATTGAGTAAAAGTAACTAGTTACTACTAAATTCTGAAACTAACCCAGGAGTTACGTGGTGAGCATCACGTGGTTCTGAGTGTGATCGTGTGATTTACTTGTCCACCTGTCCGTCTGCTTCCAGGTACGCTCCACAGTGAAGAAGCGTTGGATACGTTGGCACGATCGTCACTCCATCCGCAGCCGGACGGTCCGCGCCACGTCGCTGCCCACGTCGCCCAGCAGGGTATCCTTCCACAGCATCAAACAGTCCTCCAACCTCTGACACGCCGCCTCGTCCAATCACAGCCTCTGATGTGAACCGTCACCAATCAGTCACCTGGATTGGACCAATCACAGCGCAGGACACGCGTCTGAAAGGCCAATCAGAAGGCCAATCAGAAGGAAAACTGTCAGTCCGGACTCTGATTGGCTAACAAGCTGACCAATCGTTGGACTCGATGACTCAGCTGCTTTTAACGGGTCACATGACGCACCAGGCAGCTATGTTCATGTATTTATTGATCAGGTGTGTGTATAATAGTAATCACCAGCTTTTTCTCCTGCGGGCCAGCAGGGGGTGCTGCTGAACATGTGAAGCCTGGTTCTTTGGTTTGTGTCGCTGTTGAGGATCATGCTGAGCTTGGTTCTGTTCTGCCACATCAAAGCACAAACTTCTAAAGGTTCTGTTAGGTTCTGATGGTCGGGAATCATTCTGGGGGTCAAACATGTTTCCAACCTTGATATTCATAAACAAGGAGATGTTCCTCATTTGAATCTTACCTGAAATCATTGTGGCTAAAACTAACTGAACATCTGGACCAGGGGTGTCCAAACATTTTGTCACATGGGCCAAAATCGTCAGCTCAAAAATACTCAAATATCATTTTTAAAAACTAAAATCACCAAAAAAAACTTTCCGTTTTTTTAGCTACTAAACCATAACTTACCATCGGCTATTTTAATTTAACAATCATATTTTTGTTTTTGTAATGGGAATAGGATTGTAGATCCAAAATTTATTATTCTGGACTTGAATGAAAAAAAAACTGGAAAAATAATTCATCTTTTGTCAGCAATAAAACAGGATAATTTTTTTAAACACTTGTGTTTTTAGCCACGTTTAATACAGCAATTAAAACCAGGCTTGGTGTACGTTAGATTGCAAGTCAATGAGCAGATGTTGTCTTAGTTACCATGACAACAAAGCATGGGAAAAAATGTGTTGCGTCTAGCATTTATTTTGTAAGTAGATTTTAATTAAAAAGTTTTATTTATTTAATTTATTCTTTCTATCATTATATATTTGTATTTCATTCACTTTACAGTTTAAAATGGACATATTTTAACACACATATAAGTCTTCAATGGAAAGGAGTAATTTGAAGAAAAAATAAAAATAAAAAATCGTGACCAGGCGGGCCGCACAAATTCAGTCCAGGGGACACAAATGGCCCCCGGCCCCTACTTTGAACACCCTTGACCTAGAATCATGTCTTCTCCTCCTCCTCTTCACCGCTCTGTTTCCTGCTGATAAAATCCAGCTCTTCATTGTTTCCTGTCGCCGTCCAGGCGCTGAAGAGCTCTGGGGATAAGGTCAGCGGCTGTCGGACCTGTGAACCCGGTGGGCCATGGCTAACACGGGCGTTCCGTTTGATTTATCTCCATGAACCTGAATGATCCGCTGGAACCAGGAAATGGAGGCTCAGCACCGCACCTCCAAGCGGGAGGCTCAAGGCCAAAAGTTTAGTCCAGAACCAGAACTGACCCAACAGTCAGTTTTACGGATTCAGATTCCCTCTCAGGTTTTGTATCTACTTGTCTTATTTGTCCTGCAGGATGTGATGTCACTGCACTTCCTGTGTTCCCAAATCTTCATCCAGAGATTAATATTCTGGTACCAATAATCCTTCATCACACTGTGGAATGCACTATTATTATTATTGCAGTGTTACTACACCCATAACAGTAATAGTACAGTATTACGATTGTAACGTTGCAGCATTACTTCAGTGTCCGCAGTTATTATAGTAATTTTCAGTTTTACAGTGTTACCATGAGTTGAATTTTTTTTAATCGTTTTTGCACTTTATTCAACTTGTCAGATTTGTTTTCCTTGCAGTAATATTGATATTACAGTGATACTACTGAGGTATTACAGAGATATGAGTGTTATTTTGTTAATAATGTGTAATTACAGCGATATTACTTTATTATTACAGTAATATTACTTTATTATTACAGTAATATTGCTGTTATATTCTGTATTTTGATGTAACCACCCAGCTCTTTACACGATTACATGGCCATCGTAGTTTTTGCACTTTGTTCATCAACTCTGTTTACATCCCGTTTTGTTCTGATAAACTGTATGATATTTTTGCACGTCTGGGCTCAGTTGAGTCAATTAGTCGATAAACTAACCAGACCCAGTTCTGGTCGGTCCTGAGAAAACTGGTAGTAACCATAGTAACCTTAGTCAGTAGGTGTCTAGAAAAAAAAAACTCAGGATGAAAACTGCTTCTCTTCCTCCTTTTTTCTGAACTCTGTTCCTGTGCCTAAAAATGTGAGTGATTATCAAGCTAATGACTGATTGATTGATTGATTGATTGATTGATTGATTGATTGATTGATTGATTGAAAGCTGCTGCAATTACTGTATAAACTTTACATTGTTCATGTCAGATTAAACTCCTTCTAATGATGTTTGAGTAGTGTTCGATTCGTTCACCTGCAACCACAGCAACAATCAGCTCAGGTGGAGCTTATCATGCGAATTTTAAAACAACACATTCGTTAATCTGAGATTGTCTCAGATTAACAGCCAATGAATAACACTGTAAAAACACTAAATCTTGCCAAGTATTTGTAATCTAGTTTTTAGTGCCAATATCTACACTTGAAAAAAGACAAAACTAACTTACTTTTCATCTTATTTTAAGTCAATGTTGATTTAAAAAGTATTAGTTTTACTGGCAGATTTTTTCACTTATAAAATGGGAAAAATATCTTGCTTTAACCTGTTTAGTTGAAATAATCTGCCAGTGAAACTAGTAGTTTTTTTAAAATATATATTATGGAATTATTACTAAAAACAAGATTTTACACCTTGCTAAAAAGTTACATGTACGTTAATTTTCTCTTAATTTTAATAGTCAAGACATTTGCTCTAGAAACTGTATAAAAACAACATCCTACAATTTTGTGTTTTTGAAGTGTAGCTTTGGTCTCTGGCAGCTAACCAATTACAAGACCTTAATTCAGTTTAAATTTCCACAATACCATTCAAATAAAGAAAAAAAACCAACACTTTATTGATCCCAAAGGAAAATTAAACGTAACTCGTATTAATTCAAATTCCTGAATACGTCACATTACTATAGATACAATCAATCTCATCTCAAATTTAAAACTGAAGGCTAATTTATAATACAAAGTAGTCAAATGCTGTGTTCTTGTCAGTGTAAGAAAGAATTATTGAATGAAATAGATCAGATATGTTCATATCTTATACAGCGGCTCTGTTCCTCAGGGTAACACTGACACCTGGTGGACACAATCAGAATGCAGCTCGGTCTCTATTTTGTTTTTACTGGGTCTCAGAAGTCACAGTGGAGAACAACAGACAGATGATGGGGTTACCATGACGATGCGACCGGATGGACCTCAAAATCTAAAACTATTCAGCAGGGAGAAGCAATAAATAATCAAGAAATATATTCCAATATATAAAAAAGTTATTTCAAGGTTTTCCAGTCAGCTGAATGTTGACTGGAGACCATCAGTCCATATTGATTTGAATGTCGACTGATTGTTCTCCAGTTGGTTGATGATTCTTCCATTTGACTGAAGGTTCTCCAATCAGGTGAGGGTTCTTCAATCACCTGATGGTTCTCCAATGGGCTGATGGTTCTCCAGTCGGCTGAAGGTTCTCCAATCACCTGATGGTTCTCCAATGGGCTGAAGGTTCTCCAATTAGCTGATGGTTCTCCAATAGGCTGATGGTTCTCCAATTAGCTGATGGTTCTCCAATGGGCTGATGGTTCTCCAATGGGCTGATGGTTCTCCAATGGGCTGATGGTTCTCCAGTCGGCTGAAGGTTCTCCAATCAGCTGATGGTTCTTCAATCACCTGATGGTTCTCCAATGGGCTGAAGGTTCTCCAATTAGCTGATGGTTCTCCAATGGGCTGATGGTTCTCCAGTCGGCTGAACGTTCTCCAATCAGCTGATGGTTCTCCAATCAGTTGATGGTTCTCCAATCAGCTGATGGTTCTCCAATAAGCTGATGGTTCTCCAGTCGGCTGAAGGTTCTCCAATCAGCTGATGGTTCTCCAATGGGCTGATGGTTCTCCAATCTCTTGGGTTCCTGGTCCGAACTCTTCTACAGTTGCTCAGGACAGAAACATATCAGAGGAAATGGAGTTGGTCCTCTGATGACATCACTTCCTCGGAAACATGTGCCTTAGTGATGCTGCGTGGTTGCTATGGTAACAGCGACCCCTCCCTTCTTCCTTGGAGCGGCAGCAGGGTGGAGCAGCAGACGGACCGCAGCAGCAGCCGCAGCAGCAGCAGGAGGTAAGGCCCGCACCTCCTTCTCTCCTCCATCTCTCCTTCATCTTCCTCCTGTTCAGCTGCTCCTCCTCGTCTTCCTCCTTCTCCTCTTCCTCCGGGAGGTTCGGAGCTCCGCAGGCCGCAGCAGAGGAGGGGTGCTCGGCTCCGCAGCTGCTGCAGCCTCGCGGCTCTGCGCGCCGCAGGGAAGAGGTCGGTCAGGCGCAGACAGGAGGAGCCGCTGAAGAGATACTGAGGAGGTGAAACGAACCGAACCGGACCGGACTTTATGTTGGACTGCTGCATCATGATGGAAGCGGTTGTGAGCATGCTCAGTGAGGCCTCCTCCGCCCATCAACTCCTCCACATGTTCTCCTGGCCCTCGGCCCGGGCCGGTTCGGTTCGGTTCGTATTCATTCTTATGAGTCTGAGTCCGTCTGGTTCTGGACTCGGTGCTTCATTGTAACTATGCTTAATCAGGCAATTGGGTAATCAGATCGGATCACGTGACTGTTACCTACAGTTACACGGGCCAGGTACCGAGTTCAGAAAACCGGAAAGTCCGGAACGAAACAGAACCGTGACCCTGTTTCTTTAGTCCGAATGAAATTAGGGTTCTGTTGTGTGTTGGAGGGGGGAGGGTATCAAACACGGTCGGTCCAGTTGGAAAATATTTCTGTGAAGTTCTGGAGACTAAATTCAAATTGAAATCGACGGATAAATCAATGGACCGATTCTGACTAGACCCTGAACGAACTGGGTCAGAGATCCAGCAGTAAACGTGGTTCTGATGTTTGCAGAGTTAAACAGTAAGAAATTTAGAGCAATATATTTTTATTTAGCTTGTCATAGAGAAAGAAAAACTCGTATATTCATACATTTATAAACATAAAAGTTCCAAACTAAACACCTAATTCTCTAACTAATTAAATGGGGAATTAAAGTAAATATTTAATTTGCAACTAAATATCTTACGAATATTATCTAAATATGCAGCTTGCGGAGAAGGGAAGAGGAAAATCATAAAAGCTGGGTCTTGAGGAATCGTTGCTCAAGTATTATTATTATTTTTTTTGTTTGTTTGTTTGTTTTTTTTATTCATCGACTTTTTTCCTCCGGATATGTCCAACGTGTTACTTTGAAAACATTGCAGTTGTAACAGTCATGCCTTAACAACAGTTTCTGTATCAAGATTCATTACTGCGATCAAGCCTAAATACTTGCGGTTAACAGCGGCTATCGAACTGTAAGACTTCTTATTTATTCATTCGTAAAACAAATTTTTTTATATGAAAATGAATCAATATATTGATTGTGTGAAAACGTTCTTAGAAGCTCTAAACGTGACCAACATGAACCGGAAGTGTTCTGGCTTGAGCAGCGCTGTATACTGATGCAGAAACTGTTGCTATAGAGACATGAATAAACATTTAGATAGCACCTAAAACGGCACGTCCTAGTTTTCAAGTTGGACATGTCAAGAACAAAAGAATCAATTGTATATGTAAGAAAACCCGGAAATGGAGCGACGAATGAAGCGATTCAGCGGCGGGATTTATATAGAGGTCGTAAAACCCAGCTTTTATTTTGATATTCCACCTCTGCTTATCGGCAGGCTAATCTGAATATAGCTAAATATTTTGGTAGCAACCTAAATATTCACTTAGGAAGTTAAATATTTAGTTTGAAAATTAAGTGCTTAGATAAGAAATTAAATATTTAGTTTGGAACAAAATATTTAGTTAAAAAATATACATATATATTTAATTTAGGGCTCAATATTTAGTTAGCAAAATTAATATGTAAAATGGAGCTAAATATTTAATTTTGAACTAAATATTAGTTTGTAAACTACCTTGTTAATATATAGGCCTTATGTATTTCCTTTTAATTCATGTAGAGCACTTTGAATTGCCTTGTTGCTGAAAATGTGCTGTATAAATAAAATTACCTCAACTTTCCTTACCCTATGTGACGTCACACACCCGTAACTGACAGCTATCTTGGCAGGCAGTTACTATGGCAACAATAAACAAGCCACAAGCCTGGAACTAGTTGTAATGTACTTATATAATGTTCTTATGAACAATATAAGTATATTACAAATATTACTCAATTACAGTTTTTGAGTGTTCTACCCATGTCTGTGTGGTGCTAAGTGATATTTACTGTAGTACTTACTGCCAAACTAGCAAAATTAGTTTAATTAATGTAGCTTTTATCTGCAAGCTAAGACGGACATGTAGCCTACGTGTATGCTACTACATGTATTTACTCTGCCAGTCACCAGAGCTGTGATATTCACATGAAAAGTCCGTACGTCCTTTACAAATCCTTTTCAACCCTAACTGTATGCGTCCATAGATTTCAGGCTGCGAAGCCCCTCCATGGTCTGCGCACTCTTCATTTTCACTAGGTAACTATAACGTAGTAAGATCGGAGGCAGCTTGTCCACATCGTCTGACATATTTTCATTCCCCGTCTCATACGGGTCGATTCCGACAGAAGTGAATGCATCTTTGTCTCGAACACCGCTAAGAGTGCCCACATATTTTTGTTGATCTCTAAGCCATGAGTCCGCTATGCTATGCGCATGCGCTTGCCTACTTAGATAGTGCGGATCACTTCCGGTTCAGACTTGTGGGAACTATGTATTAAATATTTAGTATAGAACTCATATTTATCATTACCCATAATAAATGTGTCATTCATATATTTATAAATGTATGAATAACATTATTACTGAAAAATAAACCCACATTTTTTTTTCTATGGCAGGCTAAATAAGTCAGAAATATTCCTGTTAATTTTTATATTGTGTAACTTTATAAACGGCACCTCATATGTTTTGTTGATATCTGCGGGTTCCTCATAGTTTTCCACCTGATCTCTGCAGGAGCGAAGATGGATGGAGACTCCGCCCCCGTCAATGATGGCCCCGCCCAGGTTCAGCGAAGCACGATGGGAGGTTTGTGAACAATAATCAATCAGGAGAACCAGGAGATTTTAGTTCAAACTGAACTCATTGTTTCAAGAACTGTTTCATGAACATTAACCGATTCCTACAGTTCTGCCAACCATTTGAAGTTACAAGTTAGACAGAACCGGAATCAGAACCATCTGTAAGAGAACCATAACAGCAGCAACTCCTCCTTTAACGTCTGACTCCGGTGAGACAGACTGAATAAAATATTAGGCTGCAACAGCTTGCACGTGAAGGTTTTCCTAATTCTTGAAGTTCCTAGAGTTCCACATCTCAGAATGTCCTACGCCAGTGGTGAAAAAAGTGAGTTTTTAACTATATTGGTGATGTTCTGAAAGGGGCACCAAAACAGTTTGGGGTTTTTTCTTCCATTTGAATTATGTTGTCATCTGATGATAGGGAGATAAAGATAAAGAGACAGAAAACAAAAATGGAAGATGCTATGGGGATAAAAAAAAAAGCTTTGCAATGTAACTGACAAAAACAGTATGGAATCTAATTTTATCCAGCTGCAGGTTGCAGGTAAATCTAGAATGTTTCCAGAGGGAGAGAAGCGCCCCCTACAGACATAGATAAAAACCAGAGTGACTCGACTCATCTGTCACGTTGTTGGTTGTCTTTCACCTCCTGTTGTCTCCCCCTCTCGTCTCCTACTCCTCTGTCAGACATAGAATCTGTCGGGTTTCTGGAAAAACTCCCAAATGGAAGCGCAGAGCTGCAGGAAAAGGGAGGAGGAGAGAGGATGGAGAGAAAACAGGAAGTGCCTCCTTCTGGAGACCCACAAGGAGCTGGTCAGGAGGAAAATGCAAAAACATGCAACCAAGTAAAAAAAGAAGAGGGAGACATTATCCAGGATGAGGATAAGGATAAGCAGCTTCCTTCCTCCTCCAGCATTTCTCCTCCACAGCAGGATGAGGAAGTCACAGGAAAGGAGGAGGACAACGTAGAAGAACAAAATAAGATGACAGGAGAGGAGGGTCCATATTCCTCCCCCGCATTCCCTCTAGGAGAAGCAAGACTTGATGATGATGATAAAGATGAGGAGCAACTGGAAGTTGAGGTGGTACTGTCAGCAGTGAAGGTGCAGGAGGAGTCCAAAGAGCTCTCAAATCTTAAAACAAACGCCTCTTTCGAACCAGAACCTCCAGCAAAGGAGAGCCATCCAGAACCTCCTGAAGAGAAGAACCAACCAGA
>NW_006800109.1:276721-304752 GCF_000485575.1 Poecilia formosa
AGAACCAACCAGAACTTCCTGCACCTCCTTCCACAGCTGACGAGGAGCTCCCTGCCAACAAAACAAATGCTCCTCCTGGAGATTTTCCCTCTAAAACCACAGCGCCTCCTGCAGATGCTCTTCCAAAACGCAACGCAAAGGCCTCCTCTTCTCCTCTCAGAAGATCAGGCGTTCCTCCTCCCCTCAACAAAGGTCTGTCCTGCAGCGCCCCCTGCTGCACCTCTTGCTGTTGCAACCTTTCTTTTTGCTACAGCGCCCCCTGCTTCTTCTTCTGTTTTCCCAATTCCTGCTCTCCTTTTACCTGCCTTGCTTGCACCTCCTTATCACCCATCCCCCTCATCACCTCCCTCCTCTGTGTCAGATTTCTGGACAGACTCTCCCCCTGAAGGTGACACAGACTGATCACTTCCTCCCGGTTGTCATGGAAACAGCCTCATCAATCAAAATCAGTGGCAGATATTTAACCGATGGATTAATGATGATGATGATGATGTTTTGTTCTCTTCAGGTAAAGCAGCTGTGAAGGCAACAGCTGATGAAGCTGTGAAGGTAAATGATCTAAACACTAAATCTCGAGTCTGGGAGTAAAATTTGTCGCCGCTAATATCTTCCTGGTGTTTTCAGGTCTCCAGGACAGCAGGGGGCAGCAGAGCCGCAAAGATGATCTCAGCTAAGAGTACAGGTAAACCACATTAATTGAACCAGTGTAATTAATGAAACCAGCAAAACCAGTGCATAAACCCACCTGTGTACCACCTGTCTGTCAGAGTCCATGGATGGAGTCAACAGTCCAGGAAGTCGCTCACCTGCCAGCAGATCGTCCACCCCCAACCGAGATGTGAAAAAGGTCAGGCCACCTGAACATACGACTCATCCAAACTGGTTTAGACCAATTTTGCTTTAATGAGCCAAAGCTTTGGGAGAAGACAATTAATGAGTCCAGAACAGGTTGACACAGACCTCCTATTGAGTGGTGGCTGTAACTTTGTAGAGGGGTTTAATTGTCTCTGTGATCCTGGGTACATATGTTGTTTGCGTCTTCAGCCCATGGTAGACTCTCCCATGGCAAATTTACCTCAGAGATCGGGATGGATCAAAGAGTTAGTTTATTGATCTCAACTCAAAAAAGTTGACATCTCCTGGAAAGGGTCTGGGTTCTTTCATACTCCAAAGTATGAAAGACTTGCACCCAACACCTGCACCTATTAATGCAGGTGTTGGATTCTTGTGTTGGGTGGGTGTGGGAATCATCGCAGGCTTGGTGCCTAGGCTTTGGAAAGGTGATTGAGACGGGTCACCTCTTTGTGGCACCTAGTAGCAAGAAGAAAGGCTTACCCAGAATTCCTGGAGTTTCTGAATGGTATCTTGGAAAGAGTGGCATCTAAAGATCCTGCTGTGCTCCTTGAGGAACATCATTGAATGACGTAGATACTAGGAGGGGTGTGATTGAAACAACCTTTTTGATCTCAATCTGAGCAAAGATTTGCTATTAGACTTTTATGAAAGGCATGTCTACAACAAACACCATATTTGAGCACAAGGCGGTCTACAAGACCAACTGGGTAGCAGGGAAGTACTTGTTACCAAGCACCAATGGTCAGTGATTATGTTGTAATTGCATCCTCAGACAACTGTATAAAGGGAGAGGCAGACCTGTGAACTGAATGCCATCTGGTAGTGATCTAGTCTCATTGGTTCTCAGATAGATTTAAACCATGTGGCTATCGGTGGCTCAGGAGGTAGGAGTTGGTCCCGTCATTGGTGGGTTGACGGTTTAAACTCCCGCCTCATATGCGTCAATAGTTGTGTCCCTGGGCAAGACACTTCATATGCCTTACCTTTCAGAAACAAGCCTAACATGGCAGACTTGGCTCTGACAGGGGAGTGGATGTGACGTATAGAACTGTGTACTCCTCTGGATTTAATAAAGTGCTACACAATTACCATGCTGAACTGGTTTATGGTGTTTCTACTACTTGGTTAAACTAGTTGTATTGATGCTGCCTGCAGGTGGCTGTTGTCCGGACCCCTCCCAGGTCTCCTGGTTCTGCCCGTGGCCGAACACCTCCCACCTCCCATCCTATGCCTGACCTTAGCAGTGTGAAGTCCAAAGTGGGATCCACAGAAAACCTGAAGCACTCACCGGGAGGGGGAAAGGTAACACCTGTTTCTGTGTGCATCTCTGAAAGCCTGGTCAGGGCTGACCCCCACAACTGTCCGCCTGCAGGTTCAAATTGTCCACAAGAAGCTGGATTTAAGCAACGTGACATCAAAGTGCGGCTCTAAGGATAACCTCCGCCACAAACCAGGTAAGAATATGTAAACGTAAATGTAAGAACAGATTACTTTCTAAAAGGGATTATTATCATTAAACTCACCTGTTCATCCTGTTTATCAACTTTATATGTATAATGTTACATCTCAGAATGTGCTGTGTGTGACAGACTGTGTGAAGCTCCACAACTTTTCTGCTCCTCAGGTGGAGGCAAGGTGGAGATCAAGACTGAGAAGGTGGATTTCAAAACTGTTCAGTCCAAAGTTGGTTCTCTGGAAAATGTCACCCACATTCCAGGAGGAGGGAAGAAGAAGGTGATTTCTGGCATCATGCTAATAACACACTCATGAAATCTATTTCTCTACTCCTAATCTCTACTCCTTATTTTAAAATACCACTTATCCTTTTATTAAATGTTTTTGAAGTAAGAGGCAAAACTGGAGACTCGGTTAGTGGGAGTTCAAAAGATCCATTAGGCAACAAGATGTCTTTTAAAACCAGCAGGCAAGATGTAGCAAAACCAGTAAACCTCCGGATATACAGAACAGGTCATCAAGGTCAAGGGTTATCCCTCCAATTAGCCTGTTTATCAAAATCACAAGGCAATCAAATGCAAAACAAATGTCAGCTTTGTCACGGCAGTCTGATCTGCCCAATTCTGATTTTTTCACTTTTACGTCACTCCTGGTTCAGAGTTTCAACCAATGATTCACAAAAGACGATTGCTATTATTTGTGTTTTCGTTTTTCTTAACGTCCTAAATTTTGCCATGACTTTGTGACAATACTGTCAACACCAATCGCTCAAGAAGTTAAAAACATTGATCCATTGATGGCAGCATCCATTATTACTTCTGTAAACAGTGCACTGCTGACTTTACCAGTGTCATTGCGGTTGCACTTAATTAGTAGCATCTCCATTGGCGCAGTACTCTACCTGACTTTATCTTTAGCCAGTCCACTTGTCCTTGTCATCAGTAGGTCTAGTCTAACAGTTTGATGAATTTCCAGACCAATCAGGTGAGTTTCCAAGGCCACAGACTTCAGGCCGCTCTGCTCCCAGCTATATCATAAGATCAAGTGAAGCAAGTTTCTCACTGAGATCCAAAGATGTGCTCTGAACTGCGAAAACTCTACTCTGTCCCAGTGAATGGTTCTGATTTTTCTCAACTGATCAGAATGTATCCTGATGGGTTTTGTTACAGATTGAGAGTCACAAGCTGATGTTCAGAGAGAATGCTAAAGCTCGGACTGACCATGGTGCTGAAATCGTCGTTCAGGAAGACTCCTCTCCCCGTCGCCTTAGCAACACTTCCTCCCGTGGAAGCGTCAATGCTGATGAAGCTCCTCCCCTTGATACCCTGGCCGACCAGGTGAGGCTCACCTTTTCAGAAATCTTTCAAAAGTCTGGTAATGTGTTAATAACCAGCCTCCTCCTGTCAGGTGTCTGCATCCCTCGCCAAACAAGGCCTGTGATTGGACCAGCTCTGTGCCTGCATCTCCCCCACCTTCTTTGTTACCAAGGAAACCAACAGACTGCAGAAACAAAATATTTCTAACTTCATCTTATAAAGACATGCTGTGATTGGGGAGACTTTATGAATCAGAGTGAACAGCAGCCAGTCAGAGTTCAGCCAGCCAGGTGACTCAGGTAGTCTCTGTTCCCTCCATCTTCACCTGGTTTTAGCTGTTCCTGCCACTGCCTCATGTCTCACCTAGGATGTTCGTTTGAAGCATGCTTCATGACACAGACCCCAGGTGACCAACAGAGGTGATATGGAGACCAAATGTTAGAATCAGATGATCAAGAAGACCTTCAGCAGAGGCCTTCTTGATCTCTGCTGAGATTCAGGCAGAGAAGATCAAAGAAGAATTATCCCAGATTTTAGGATGAATTCATGGAAACTGGGGCATATTTGGCTTTTAAATCAAATTGACCTCAGACACGTTCAGAGCCGACCCTTTTATAGCGAAAGATCATGAAGGTAGCATCCATGAATAGAAGGAAAACCAGAGATTAGGACCTAAAAAGAACCACTGCTGGTGTCCAGAGTAAATTAGCTGCTCCTCCCAATCAGGTAACTCTGATAAAATCTCTCCAATCACAGACGACCTCTCACTGATGTCATCTCCCTTAGCCAATTACCATCCTCTCAGTTTTGAACGTGACTGTGCAGTTGGCCCCTCCCCCACATAAGAATGACCCAGAATGCCGTTTGATACCAGGTGCCAAACCACTGCTCTGTCTGTGCCTGTCAGCTGTCCAAGTGCTTTGGAACAATAAAGTTTCTCTTAGCTCAAAATGTCTGTGGTTGATTTGTTAAGGGGAAACGCCACCTGGTGGTGAAACAGGGACTACTTTGGACTCATTGGAGCACATAAAGTCACCTGAGGTACCCCAAGGTTCAATCCTGGGACCCCTCCTATTTAATATCTACATGTTTCTGCCACTAAGATTAGCCATCATAGCTACATAGATGATACGCTATGATGTCAACAGGTGATTCCAAATCAACACCATAACGTTCCTCAGCTGAACAGAAAGAAAAGTTTTTCTTTGGACCAAAACAGGAGCTATCAAGAGTAAGCTTCAGTTATTACAGTTAGAAACCAGAGATCAGGCCTGAAATCTGGGTGAGTGATGAGACTCTGACCTGAACCTTCAGACACACAAAGACGGTTACAAAGACGGCCTTCTATCACATGGAAAACATTTTCAGGATTAAAAAGTATAAAATAAAATACCCCAGCAAGCTCTAGATAAACTAATCCATATCTGTCTTTTGCTGCATTGCTTGCTGCAACAGTGGTGTTCTCACAGGTCTGCCTAAAAATAATTTTAAAAAAGTAAAAAAAAAAAAAAGTCAGCTGCTGCTAGCGTTTTCACTAAAACTATTAAAATAGAGCACATCACCAGTTTTAAAGTCCTTCAAATGGCAGGAGAAAATACTTTAAAATCCTTCGGTTAGTTTATAAATCACCAAAATACATTGAGAACCTGTTGTTGAATCAACATTAAAGACCACTTGGGTCTTTAATGTTTAATGTCAGTCTACTCTGCATCTCCAGAACCAAACATGGAGAAGCAGCATTTCTCAAAAACACTTTGAGAAAAGTGCAAAACAGTAGAAACGGAGTTAAATCAAGACTGAAAACCTAATTTATTTGAGTTGCCTTTGACTAATAATAACTTGGACATTAATCAATACATTTGATTAATATTTTCTTGAAGATGGCATTGGTTCTGTGTTATGGTAAAGCACTTTGAAGTGTCTCGTTGCTGAAATGTGCTAAACAAATAAACTCGAGTCGACGTCGTTAAAACTGCCACAGGGAGCTACTCTGCCTCGCAAATGGAACAAAGACAGAGAAGCAGTGTGCAGTGTTTACTTGTTTTATTGATTTATTTACGTCAGGATGATAAAAAGAACATAAAAAAAAACAGCTGTGATGTCACAGGGTTAATGGGAGGGGCTTCAGGTCAGCAGCAGTCTGTTTCAGCCAGTCAGAGGACGGGGAGGGGAAGACTGGGTGGAGCTAAACGTAAATCCTGTCCGTCTGTCAGAACGTTGCCTAGCAACGCCTCTCCTCCTGACACTTAGAGGAGGCGGGCACAAGCAGGAGGCGGGGCAAACATGGGAGGCAGGGCTAAAGAACATCATCGCTGTCTGGCGTGTGGAGCTGCGTGTCGTCGGCGTCCGTCATGAAGCTGCTGTCCTGACTGTCATCCACCTCAGCCACTGCAGAAACAGGGAGGGGAGGGTGAGTCAGAGGGACAGACGAGTGAAAGAGACAGGTGGAGCAAACCGTACCTTCATCCTCAGGCAGGTATCGCTTATCAATGGCTTCTTTTATCTGATTATTGGCTCCTTTAGGGTCCAGATCCATGGCCCAGCTGAAATTCATCAGAGCCAGGTGAGTCTGACCCAGCTTTTTATACACCTGTTGAGGAGAAGAATGGTCATACAGGAAAAAACAAAAACGCGACCGAGATCAGAAGAGGCAGCTGATTGGCAGAACCAACTCCTACCTTTCCTATGAGGAAGTAAACCAGAGACTCTTTGGGAACAATCTGCTTCAACTCCTCCAGCTCCTGAAGGGCTGCCTGCAGGGAGACAGTTCTGATCACACTGATCCAGGTAGGTTCTGCTTTACTAAACAAGTTTGGACCAATGTCTGCATGTCGACTGATCGGGTCTGGTCAGAAATCAATGTCGACTCATGAAGTCTGGTCTGTTGTCTCTGCATCAACTGATCGGGTCTGATCGCTCATTTCTGCGTCAACTGATCGAATCTGCTAACGTAATCTCTTTGTCGACTGGTATGGTCTGATGAGCTAATCTGTGTCGAATGATTGGGTCTGACAAGCTAATCTCTGCGTCAACTAGTGAAGTCTGACTTCTTGTCTCTGTGTCGACTGATCAGGTCTGGCTTACCTTGTACTTATCGTTGGCAAACAAGATGGAGGCTCTGTGGAACTTGCAGAGTGGGTTTTTGGGGTCAATGCCAATGGCTCTGTTTAGAGTCTCTAACGCAGCGTCAGACTTCTTCAGAGCATGCTGCACCTAAACACACACACACACACACACACACATAGAGTTAGAGCCGGGCTGCACGCAGGTGGGCAGGTGAAGCAAACATACGTACCACTCCGATGTGGCAGAGCAGCACGGAGCTCTGAGGGTTGATGCTCAGAGCTTTCTTGAAGTGGATTTCTGCCAAGTTGAACTTCTCCTGTTTATAGTAAATCATGCCGAGTCCATACCTGAACACACACACACACACACACACACACTTTAGCGCTCTTTATATCTCACAGCATGATTACACCCCTTGTCATGTGTTTCCATGGTTACCATACCAGGCGTTGTAGTGTCGGTTGTTCACTCTGATGGCGTTCCTGAAGCAGGCCAGAGCTCGGTCCAACTCCTCAGTCAGAACAAACTCGTGACCCAGCAGGGTGTAGGCGTATGCGAACCCCGGGTCCACCTGAGGCAGGTGAGAGAGGCAGGCAGGTGAGAAAACACCTGGCAGCTCGGGAACATCTGCACAGGGTTTCTACAGGCTTCACCAACTCAAATATCAGAATTTATGAATCTCTACACAGAAATGTACGAAGTTCATCCAACCAACTGGCAAGAAAAATTCTCATAAAATTACAGCTTCATTCTCCTAATGTTATGACTTTATTCTGGTTATATGATGACTTTTTTTCTTGTAATTTAAAAATAAAATCCCAGCCTGGCCTTCTGTTGTTTTTTTTTAACATTAATTCAAAGTCCAAATAAATAGAAATTGTAAAAGAGGCTTGTCAAACAATTTGGTTGCATCCAGATTTTCCGAAGATGAATTCTTCAAAAACTAAAACTTAAATTAACCGTTTTAAAGCTGCTCACCTGGATGGCCCTCTGGAAGAACTTGATGGCGATGTCATGCTCCCTCTGCAGGCTGAAACAGTTTCCTGCGACGCACCAGGCCTGCAGAGACAGACAGAGTTTACCTGAGCAGCCAGCTCACCTGAGCTCACCTGAGCGTCCAGGTGCGCTCCTCACCTCAGGACAGTTCTTGTCCATGTCCGTCAGGTCCTTAGCCAGCGCCGACAGCGCCACGTCCTTCTGCAGGTGCCACAGCGTGGTGGAGTAGATCTCCATGCCTTCCACGCGGTATGACTCAATCCTGCGCACCTCGCTGAACAGCCGCTCCGCCTGCAACACAGGTCGCCATGGCAATCAGGTGACAAACCAGCACAGGTGGAGCAAAATCCAGGGTTCGTACACTTTTCCCCACAATAAAATTCAAGCACTTTTCAAGGAAAATTTCCGAAGTTTTCCTAGGCCACACTTTGGCGATAATTCACTATTATGTGACATAATTTATTACTGTTATTAAAAATGTATTGTGATATTATTCTACATTTTATAGCAGGGACAAAATAAACTGAAATATTAAAAAAATTATGTTTTGAAATGTGTCTTTTACACACCATAAATACCTGACCAAAATGAAAAACTTAAATAATGTTGTTTAATGTATAAAAGATAAGACAACTCTTATTTTAGTTATTGAGTGACTGAGAATAATGCATACTCAATACATTAAAACAACCCAGATTGTGTTAAATGATCCTCCTGCTCAAACTACATGCTTAAAACACAATATACAAAGAAAGCTACAATAAACAAATTCTAAAAATTGTTCTAGCTAATGGAAATTATTTTGGTAATTCTAACGAAAGGTTTACTCTTGATTTAATTTCAAACAATGAGATTTTCTCTTATTTTTTTAATGAAATTTATGAAAATTTCAAGTTGGAAATGTAAATAACATTTTTTCAAATTTATGCTTTTAATCAAACATTACATTCTACTTTATTACAAAACTGTAGAGTTTGAATATCAGGCACTTTCCTAACTTTAAAAACGCTTTTATTGTGATATTATTCTACATTTTATAGCAGGGACAAAATAAACTGTTGAAATAATAACAGTTTCCTTCATGGGAAATTGAAAAAATAACAGTTTCCTTCATGGGCCTCCCAGTCTGCTCTGTTCTTCACACATGTGTCGTCTTTGAACCAAGACTTCACTGAGTCAGGTGGAGGAAATCTCCTCTGTCCTGCAGTTACGTTCTGACTTCCTGAGTCTGCAGCCTGCGGTTAGTAACTTCAAATGACCACAAGCTTGTTTTTATGAAAACAATTGCCAGTTTTGCCTGAAATCCTGGAAATCATTTTCCAGGATTTCAGGAACGCGTGTGAACCCTGAGAGTCTGCTGGGTTTGGGTCGCACCTGCATGTACTCGGCCAGCTCGAAGTAGGCGCGGCCGACGTGCGTCAGGACCCAGCCCGTGTTGTAGTGCTGAGGGGGCAGAGATGTCAGGATGTTGATGGCCTCTCTGCAGCTGTAGGAGCACAGTGCCTGGTAGCCCCGCCCCAGTTCCCGTAGCAACGCCATCACGCTGTCTGAACACAAACACAAACCGCGTGTGGTACCATCAGACCTGGGCTTCAGGTTTAGGTTAATCAGAGTTAAAAAAAACTGAAGCTTTGGCCCAAAACCAGTTCAGTTAATTAAAATTCAAAAGTACTTTATTGAACCCAAAGGGAAATTAAATATTAACATATAAATATTAAGTTATTTGGCTGCAGATAGATCAGCTGACCTCGGGGTTTGTTCATTTTTCCCACCGTAAACTTCAAAAGCTTTTAAAGGAAAGTTTTCAAAGTAACTTTGCAGATAAAAATAAACATGAACTAAAGACGACATTTTCAATTCACTGTTATGTGGCAACGTTTATTACTGATATTTATAATGCCTTTTTTACAATTTTGTTTAGAAATATCTCTCAAACAAACATTAGAAAGTATCTTTGTCTGTTTTTTAGTGTAAATATCTGAGTACACTTGTAATAATTTTTTTTTTACATAAAATAACTTTTCAGCAAGATACAGGATTTTATTTTAAGACAATAATTCCTAAATATTGATAAAAAAAAATACTAGTTTTACTGGCAGATTATTTTATTTATAAAATGGGAGAAATGTCTTATGAGTGAAATAATCTGTCAAAAGAATAAAAAAATCAATAGAAAGGAATTATTGGCTTTAAAAAAAACAACTTAAGTTAGTTTAAGTTTAAGTACTTTTTCAACTAGCAGATTATTTTACATATAGAAAAACATTTTTCCCATTTTATAAATAAAATAATCTGCCAGTGGAAATAGAACCGTTTTATCAGTATTAAGGAATTATCAATTCAATTTTAAAGTTAATTATGAGTTAGTTTTGTCTTATTTTAGGTGTGCCAAGATAATTAAGATAATTGTAACTAGAAACTAGATAAAATAAAAAATACTTTGTAAGATTTAGTTTTTTCCTGTGTTTACATCTGATTGATCCCCCACTAATTTAATAAACAAAATCCCCAATTTCAGTAACTTAGAAATCAGTTTGTGTTGAGGTAAATAATCTTTTTGTTCAAATTAAATGCTTAAATGCATAACAAATAATCACTTGACTCTCTACAAGGTCACGTTTCACCTAAAAGTTTGTTAGAACTTTAACACGAAACCGTGCAGATAAAATCTGAATCACTTTCCAGACCAAACATTTTCTATGATTTCCAGCACCGTGTGAACCCTGCAGCCCACATGAAGCCGTTTGTTCTGGCGGTACCTGCAGCGGCCCTCTGGTACTGGGGCATCCTGGCGTCTGGCAGGTTCAAACTGGGATCCAGCCTCAGGATGTCCAGACTCTCGTTCAGGTTGCTGCTGTTCGCCGTCTTCGCAGATTTACATTTGGTTTTCCGGTTGGGAATCTTCGTAGGAAACTTCATCTTTAGCTTCTTGCTGTTCTCCTGCGGAAACAGAACCGGCGTTACTTCACCGGGTCTCTGCAGCCCCTGGACTGGGAGCACTGGGAATCGGATGGTGGGTGGGAGGCGTGTACCTTGGCAGTGGAGCTGGCGCTGGTAAACAGTCTGGAGCTTCTTCTGGGCTGAACGTTAGGAGGACCAGACATACTGGGACTGAGAACCTGAGGAGAACCACTGTGGGACAGACAGGCGTCTATAAGCTATAAACCAGTTAATTGCATGATAAATTAAAATTAGTTGATAATTTCCAGTTTTGTTTGTATTTATAGTGTCTCCGTCTTACTGACTGTCAATGGGGTGTTTAAAGGGGCAGTTGTATGTGTTTTCCAGGTACAAAGAACAATTTAATAGCAAAATCAAGAAACTATATTACTTCCAATTGTTCTAAAAATATTGCATAGATCAAATATGACTTAAAAATATTAGACTTCATAAATTGGGTCTCTGTCTCTTTAAAACTGCTGATCTTTCTGAAACCCCATCTCCAGGAAGTCATCACAACATGGCTCCTTTATTAATGTTTTTACCAGCGATGCTCTGAGCAGCAGCTCCTATAATGAGCTCAGTAGATCCACCAGGTGTTTGCTAATTGCTGGTAGCTAGTCTGAAGGAACTGAGTGTGAAGCTCTGAAGGTTGGACGCTGCAGCTCTGAGGAGGAGCTACGCCACAAAGGCGAGGCTAGGTCCACCCAGGTGTTTTGCACAGCTGAATGGTTGCCATGGAGATTAAAGGATTTCTCAGATGTGCAGTGTTATTATCATTTATCGTAATAATTTCTGGGACAAAATTGAAGACGCTGGGTGCCAGGGCGATGCGACTGGCTGCTGCAGTTACCTGGTGTGAGGTGCTGAGGTCTGCGATTGGTTGAAGGGGATGGGAAGAACGTCTCTGCTGTTCCCACTCTGACTGAAGACGGACTTGGACTGACTGATCCTGGAGACGGCCTGGCGGGGAGGCAGACAGGTGAGGTCAAACACTTCCTGCTGAATCACAGCCTGGTCTCAGGTGAGTTCTCACCTTCTTGCTGGGAGCTGTCGTTTGCGTTTCCATTGTAGCCGAATAGTTCTGCAAATACGTGGGGTCTCCGGGGCTCGGTTCCAGGGGCAGGATGCCGAAACTGTGCAGAAAGCAGAAATCAAAGCAAAGGGGAAGAACTAAAACCTGAGCAGGTGTGCAACCTGTTCCAGCCCACTCACCTGGGCGTCAGGGGGCTGAGGCCGGCAGGACCCCCCAGTAAGCTCCGCCCACTCTTGGGTTTGTTCTGTTTAGCCAGCAGAGTGCCAGCTGATGCCATGGAAACCGTGTTGCCCAATAGCGAGCCGGTTTCCGGGGAGATGAGGGAGGAGTCAATGTATGAAATGGACAAATCAGACGTCAGCTTCCCGTTTGACGACTCCAGATTCAGACGATTCAACTCCTGGAGGACAGGGACAGATTTAGGGACAAATGTAATCTGATTACTGGAACATGATCAGATTACATAGTCTGGAAAATAAATCGATTTTATTGATTAATCAAATTTAGTTTTTAAGATAACATTTTTTTGTTATCACCGATGCACTAATCAGGTTTCATAGCTCAGAGTGATGTCACCACATGCAGGGCGGCCATATTGTTTGACAAGCGTGTTTTACAGCTTCTCTTTATTTGGACGTAATATCAGCAGAGTAAGATATTAATTTTATGAGAACTCTAACATGAAATATAAAAAGTGTAAATCAGGAATGTTGAGCATCTTGTTAAGTTATACTTTCATAAAGGTTTTACAGATTTTTAGGACATTTCTGCTGATAAAATTACATCTCTGTTCTGATAATATTAGAATAAATTTTCATAGCCTGGTCCAAAACTCACAAAAGGGATGACTGAAAAACATTTTCTGTCATTTGTAGTTTCTTTTTCAGAAAAGAAAGCAGGAAAAAAATAAAGATCAAAATCAGATTTGGTATGAAAAAGAATTCCTGACCGTAATGTAATCTGAGTATTAAATCAGGTAATTAATGTGCATTTTTTGTACCAGTGTGTCCTGCGGCGTTTCCATCAGTGCAGTGTCGAGACGATGAGACGGGTTCTGGGCGGGGCTTATGTGAGGAGGAGGCGGGGCTAAAGAGGAGTTCTGCAAAGCCGACAACCTGAAAACCTGATCTGGATCCGGCTTTTCTCCTGGAATAAAATCCACAATGTTTTCTGAAGTCACACAGTCACATGACATGTAGCAAGAGTGTGTGCATGTGTGTGTGTTACCTAGATGACAGAGGTTCTGGAACGGCGACCAGAGGAATGGGTTTAGGGTTAAACTCCTCTGGAAGCACTCGGCACCCTTAGCAGCTCGGTCCGTCTTGCTGCTCAGAAACAGGACAGGAGTCAGCAGCTGGAACGCCTCACACACCAGTAAGACACGGGGAGCACCAGCTGCTTACCAGTAAATGTGGCCCAGTAACGACAGCGTGAAGGAGGCGGAGTCTCCAAACTCAGTGATGATGTCATCCTGACTCTTCTGTTTGTTCAGGACTCCACCAATCAGAACCTGCTCTCCCTCAGCAAGCCTGGGAGGCAGACGGGTTGAGAGGCAGACATCACTGTGTGTCAAGGTGTGTGTGTGTGTGAAGATGTGTGTGTGTGTGTGTGTGCGCCCTTACTTGCTGAGTTCCACGCAGCACTTGGCCAGCAGGAATCGAACCTGCGGCGTGGAGCAGCTGTGAGCCTTCAGTAGTCGGTAAGCTTTGTACGGCTTCCCAGAACGGTAATAACAGGTAGCCAACAGGTAGAGGGCCTCCTCTGAACGCACTGGGGAGGACAGACAGGTAACCATGGAGACAGGTAAGCAGATGGGAAAACTAACCTGACAGACAGTTAGATGTGTTTTACCTTCTGCATAGAGTCTCTCTGCAAGGAAAACAGCATCCAGGTAGGCATAGTGGTTGAGAGCCTGCCACACAGCAGCCTGAACACAGACAGAACCAGAACCATCAGATAGAACAGGATAAGTCTTTATTGTCCACCTGAGTGGAAAGCTGACTTTGGCTCAGCAACATGCAGGACAAAGAGGCAAGAATTTTCTTAAAAGGACCAGCAGTACATTGAACAAACCCAATTTTTCTACGTCTTATTTCCAGTCTCAAAAAAATAATAAAATCAATTTAAGATCTGAACTGATCACCAACCTGGACACAGCAACAGCTGCTGGACGACATTTTTAGTTGTTAATGCAGAAGGATATGAACATAAATGCCATGATACAAGCGATCAACTATCTGATAATAAAACACAGAGAGAAAGCGGAGGAGAACTCAAACTAAACTTGGTGGCGCCTCCTGGATTATCAATAAAAAAGCTTTTTTAATGTACAAATGTTTTGTTCATGTTGTACCAAGGCTGTCAAGGGAAAGGCTGCTGACTGGACAGACATGCAGAAGTCAGACACTGAATGCTGTGACCCAGCTTATTCATAGAAAGTTGAGTGGAAGGACGAAGTCCACCAGGAACAGGAACAACCTCAGGAAATCAAGATCCACTGAACTCAGACAAATCCCACACCTGGGCTACGAAAGTTACATTCCTCGTATCAAACCATTCCAGAACCAGAACTCCTGAAACCGGACTGTTGCTCAGCGTCTGCTTTTCATTTATAGATCAAGGTTCTAGTATCTGTAGAGTCCAGAACCGCTCCACTCTTCCTAGAGTCTGGAGAAAAAGTGGAGAGAACCAGAATCCATGTTTCTGGAAGTCCAGAAGTTTCCTCAGTCAGCAATCATCTGGGTCGCCATGGCAGCAGCCGGTTCTGGTCCACTGGGTTGTCTGAAGTCCACAATCAAATCAACATCCACCAGGACATTTTAGACTAAGCCTGTCACAGTGACATATTTTACTGAACAATAATTGTCCCAGTAATTATTGTTTTGAGAATAAACCCAGACCAATTACCGAGAGCCTGAAAATAAAAAAGTACTTAAAATATATTTTTAATCAATTTGATGTGATATTCTAATTTACTGAGACGAAGCTACAATGAAAGTTATAAGAAAGAAAAGCTTGAAATATTTCACTCAGTTTGAGGTCGTAAACACAGCGATAGGAGCTGCGTTTACCTCAGTCAGAACCAGAACCAGAACCAGGTTCTGGTTCATCCTCATCCTCAGAACAGCAGAACCTTCTATTCCAAGGGCCATTTGTGGCCCTTGGAGTTATTTTGTGTGGCCCCAAATTTAAATTTTAAATTATATTTTTTATCAGAGTAAAATTATTACCAACATAATTTTTTTACATCACAAAATGTCAAGTACATTTCTTTTTATAACCAAGCTTTAGTAAAAACCAGAACCACGTTTGTGTCAACTGAGCCGAATTTGCTGTCCCTAAATCACCTATCATCTAATTTGCTTAACTTGTTTTAATATAACAAGTGTTTTTTAAAGAAAATGACACAAAAGTTTTTGTTCAATCAAGCCCAAAATAATTTTAAAACTAAATGACATTTCTTCTAATGCAGAAAATGTGCAAAACCGTTTTAAAGTTTTAGATCTACAATGAATAACATTATTCTTCTACAAACAGATAACAAAAACAGACGAATTTAATTACTTGATTATATTTTAATCTTTCTATTATAATTTATTCATTTATTCTTTTACATTTATTGGCCCTTAAGTACTCTTGAATTGTCGATTTTTGGCCCATGTGACAAGACTTAGGACACCCCGTTTCCAGTCGGATTAACCAACAGAAAAATCGACTGTAGTTTGATCACAGTGGGAGCCAACTGGGTCTGGATCTTCATGTTCCTGGGTTCTAGATCTAGAACCGGATTTAACAATTTTAACGGTTCTGATTGACCAAGAAAGTCTCCCCTCTTGGAGGGTTCGGTCCAAACAGAGGTGATTCTGTGCTAATCAATCCCAGTTACCCCACTGCTTTACTCCAGACCCACAGGAAGCTGGGACACCAACACACTGCAGAGAACAACAACCAGAACATGGTTCTGTTTGTGTTTACCACAACCCGCCCTCCACAGGGGGTTCTCCAGACCTGGACCCTGCTGTAGGTAAACACAAGAAATCGACTGTTTCACCGAGTTCTTGTCGTTTCTTCCGACTAAACTTTTAGTTTGTTGTTTATCATAAACAATCTGTCAAATAGTAACCCTCACGCACATGAATGACTGCTCTGTCACCAGCACACCTGTCCAGGTAAGCCTTAACAGTTTCAGCTAGCTGATGATAGCCGCTGCAGCTAACCAGCTGCGGGCTAATTCGGTTCCGTGCGGAGGATCTGGACTCAGAATAGACCCAAGAAACAGGAGGGGCTGCCTCAGAAGAACAGAACCGGGCCTTTGACAGCGTTACCGGCTAAATCCTGCAACCTGAAGCCGGCTAGAGAAGGCTAACACCCGGTAGTAGCAAGCTAACAGTTAGCTCTGCAGGGCTAGCTAGGCTGATGTTCAGAATTGTGTCTAAAATATAGTATACTATGTAAATTATGCCCATAAATCGACAAATAATAATATTACATATCAGTATATAAAAGACACCGGGTCTGCTGAAGGGTTCGGCTAACACACAGTTAACCAAACAATCTGAGATTGGTCTAAATCTGGACTTTAAAACAGGTTTTTGAGTATGAGGCTTCCAGTATAGAATCTCAACCAGCCTGATTCTTCACAGAACCAATATGTTCAGAACATTTCCTGATATTAAAAAAAGCACTAAAAAACTGAAAACTGGCCCCAATAAAGATATCAAACCATCCATGTCAGGAAAGGTCAGAAGATCCTCTCCAGTACATGGATTCTTTTCCTGGCCGCAAAGAACATCTTAAATTAGACATTTTCTAAAGAAGTCTGGCTCTGCCCCCTGGGTCAGTTAACACAGAGCAGGTAGTAACAGGATCAGTTCGGGGTTAACCCCAGACTGACCGTTGAGGAAGCCGAAGTATGTGGACATGAACAGGTGAAACAACCAGGAAAGCTACGGGCCGAGCTGCGGCCTGGTGCGGGGAGAAGCTCACCGAGCGCGGACTAATGCAGCCGCTCAGGCCGGCTCCAGAACTCTGCCCTCCCGGGTCATGACAGCACTAGAACACGGTGTTCCTACCTGGACAGGTTCCTGCAGCACCGTCATTCCGCTTCCGCACGCCGTCTATCGGCTCCGTTCGTCCGTTTCTTTCTTCACTTCACTCTCTGGAGGAGCTCCGGCCGAACATTTGAATGTACCGACCGTTACCTGCCGAACACAGCCGAAGAATACCGAAGAGACCCGAAGCAGTTGATTGCGCCGCCTGCCGGACAAATTAGGTAATGTGGGTAATAAATCTGTGTTGTCGCCCCCTGGTGTTATTTGTTTGCTGTTTGTTTACTCAAATCACAATTTTTCAAGTTTCGTACTGTTTTTCTGGATGCAATGTTTTTATTAATAATTATTTATACAAATAATTTTAGATTCAGGTTTTAGATTTAGAAAATATACACAATACTTAAGGCTGCAGAAACGAAAATAAAATGCAAACAAAGTCAAATGTAAGCTCAAAGCGTGTGGAGAGAGTTTCATTTTACTTTTGGAAACAATATATACATAATTAACTGCACTGAGAATAAAAACTAAATGTAAAACATGTCTGGCTTTAATGTCAAACTAGCAACTTAAATAAATTAAATGGTCAACAAATTCTTTATGCATGCATGTTCTTGCTTCAAAATTAGATCTCAAAAGGTCAAAAACAACAAAAAATGGTTTCAAAACTGACGTTATACATCATTTAGGTAATTAAGGTAATAAAGAAGCAACTTTGTTTATATACATTGATATAGAAAATGCAGTTTTGAACATTTTTTGTTTTTTGATGGAGTAACTGCAACAAATTTACTTAGAATTCTAAATCTCACAGCATAAAGTACATATAATTAAAATTTAAAGGAAATACAAAAAATAATTTTATTTTACAAATATAAACATCACATATAAGAAAATGTATCCATCAATTTTATTGCAAGAATGTTGTCTTTGTTTTTTAAAATATAAAAAAGCACAAAAAACAAACAAACAAACAAACATGAGAACACATTTTTTAGTAGATATTTATCAAAAATTTGCTAGCAGTATTTTTTCAAAAAGTTATCTACATTTTTAACATCTCTATCTGGACTAAACTTATTTGCGCTGCTTCATACGCCAGACCTACTTGGACACCCTGTCCCAGGTAGACGTATGGTGGTGGAATATTTCCTTAAATCAGGGCCAAACATCAGCAGCAGACCAACACGAAGTTCTAATATTCCAGAAGATAGAAAGTTCTGGACCAACAGCAGAGATGTTATTTTATCCCTCCTTTCATCCGTACAGGAAAAGGGGAAGTTAAGCTGTGTGTTGAAATCTTGAATTACAGCATTGAATCTTGATGCTGCTGCTGCTCTAAGGACGTTAAACCGGAGTTAGCTGCTTTGAAGTTTATGACTCTTCAGAACAGAATGGTCCTGGATCGAATGACGGCTTGTACAGAGGGAGTTCGTGTCATGATTTGTATTTCCTGTTGTACTTACATTCAGAGTTGGATGGTTAGTAGTTATATTTACTCAGCTGCATTTACTTGAGTAACTTTTTTAGAAGTATGTTTACTACACTGTACGTATGACTTTCTTGAGTAACGTTATGATGAATTGTTTCTACTCTTACTTCAATAAAACTTCTGGATTTTCTACCCTCTGAATGAAAAACAAACATGTTTTAGACAAAAGTTCACCAGACACAGACACACAGCTGCAGTTTTTGTTAAAGTTCCAGAAGTTTTTTATTGACAGAAACTGATTTGAAAACATTTTCTGTTGCCTAATGTTGTTACTTTTTGTTGCTTGAATAATTTTTATTTTCGTCCTTAAAATACCAAAATTTCCACTTAACTTTATATTTTGGTCCACCTGATGATGTAATTTTTAAATATTAAATAATTAATTTTATACTTTTTTACTATTACTTGAGTAATTTCTTGGACGGATGCTTTCTACTTTTAGTGCTACTCTATGCCATTGAGTGCTATTGCACTGTCCAACCTAACAACTCTTATAGATGCACTTGTTATTAAAAAGCAAAAAAATTCTGATGACTTTTTAAAATATATTCTTATGCATTGCTACCAGAGGTATTTGGATGAATTAAGGGCAAAAATTGGTCTTTCAACTGTGACTTTTGCAGATAATAAATCAGATTTTAATAATTAATCAGGACTTGAATAGTAAGTTCTGTTAAAACCAGAGAAGGAGCGCTCTATTTCAGGTGATCTGTGTAAAGTTTTTTGCAGTTTTTCATCTGGATGATCCTCAACAGTCAGAGAAAACAACAGGAGATAAATGCAACACAGACACTTTATTTTACATATTATGACTGCTGTGACATCACTTCCTGTTGGCAGCTTCCATCACAACAAGGTCAGAATTTCAGCTGGAACAACACACCACCAGGCAGAATCTACGCTACTACAGGGGGCGGGGCTTAATCCGGGAGGGCGTGGCTACAGAGTGCAGTTTGCCTCTGGAGAGAGTCGACACTTTGCCACGGTCAGGTAAGTCTCCACCTGAAAGAACAATCATTTCCTTGTTGCTGTCATCATTGTGTCATTGTTAAATCACAGTGACTTCCTTTAACTCTTTGTTTACCTTGTGCATGTCCTTTTTGAAGCACGCCAGCAGTTCGTAGGTTCTCCGCAGCGACTCGTCAGCTTCCAGACTCTGATAATAGTTTCCATAAGGTGCCAACTGGAGGGTTGAGGTGTCAGTAAAGATCTCTGGTACGTCCTGATTGGCCTGCAAGCTCAGGTGGTCAGTTTCTCAGATAACAGGTTCACAGAGAGACAGTAATGACTGATGCAAGATTTGTATGCCAATTTTCATCTGACAATCTTAAAGATGCAGTATTAACTTTTATTTTGAAAATGTCTGTCGTGACAGAATGCTATGGGGCAGATAATCTGAAAAAAATCGCGCTCCTCTACCTCTTCACTGAGCTATTTTAGCGATCTGCACAAATGCAATGCTCCTGGTCACAAACAACCAATCAGAGCCAGGAGGCGGGTCTTAGCGCTGGCAGTTAGGCTCATGTATGCACTGCTAATGGCAGTGCGTACAGGAAAACTATGTATCTGTCATCATGCTAATTGGCCTTAGCATTCATGACAGGCTGTGCTAGCTGTAACATAGTGGAGAGACAGGGGGAGGGTTGAGGAGTGTTTACATAAGCTTGATTGACAGCATTAAGACCCTCCTCCTGGTTCTGATTGGTTATTTCAGAACGAGTGGCGTATTTCTGTGGTTAGCACTGAGAGAAGGCAGAGGAAAACTAATTTTTTTTACAGATTACCTGTCAGAACATGATGTCAGTTTTAACAAATATCTAAAAAAATTTTTTTTTTATAAAAGTTACTGTAGCTTTAAGTACTCCCGATTATTGGAATAGCATTTTAAGATAAGCTCGGTGTTAAGAGCGATCTGCTCCACTTGGAATGATGTCAGAACATCAGATTTTTTTCTGTTAAATATAGTCTGAAAACTTTCAGCATTACTTCTTCCCAGGCGGACATTTTTGTTTACTCTTCAGAAGATTAAACAAGATTTCCCATCTAAAATCTTTACTGAAAAAAAGCTTCTTTGAACCAACTTTAAAAAATGACTAACTTCTTACAACTAATCTTATTAGTTTTGCTCAAACTATAAATTCGATTTGAATAATTCTGAAATCAAAATTACAGTTTGAGCAAAACTAATTCAAATTCAATTCAAAAATACTTTATTTATCCCAAAGGAAAACTAAATGTTGCTGTAACTCATATTAATTCAAATTCCTCAAATAGTTAATAAATAGTGATGACTGTTGGCAAAATATATATCTTGTAGCAGTCTGTATTACAGTGCATTTGAAGAAGCCTCTGACTGAAGTCACTCTGTTCCATGAGGAACTTATGACTCAAGACAGTCATGAAGAATAAAATTATCTGGAACAAATTAGTCTTTTTTAAGAAGCTGGTTCACAGAAACATTTTTCAGTGTTGGTGAGTGAAATTGGTTGGCGTGTAATGTGTCTCAACGACCAAATCTATGATACTTTTGATCCTCATGTTGGGAGGGCTCAGGTTTTAAAAATCGTCTGACAATTTTAATATCTGCAAAAATACAAAATCTTACCAAGTATTTTTCTATTGCAAATATGTATTACACTTGAAATTAGAGAAAAATAAACTTACAAGTAACTTTTCAGCAAGATATAGCAGCTTGTTTTAAGTCAATAATTCCTTAATATTGATGTAAAAGTAATTATTTTACTTATAACAATACTTTCCATGTTTAAAGTGAAATAATCTGCCAAAAGAACAAATACTTTTTCATCAATATTGAGGAATTATTCATTTACTTATAAGGTTATTTTGTCTTATTTTGCGTGTAATAAGGTATCTGTACAAGAAACCAGACCAAAATACTTTTAAATATTTTGCGTTTTTGCAGTGATGGTTCTCACCTTGATCAGCTGCATGATTCCCGTCTTCAGGTCCGTCAGTTTGGCGGAGATTTGGGTCCTCGGACCAGAACCTCCGGACAGAGATCGGCTTGGAAACTCCCAGGACTCCACCAGGCGGTAGGAGATTGATAACAATTTCAGAACCTGCAACCAGTCAGTGCAAAGCAGATCCACAACGGATTCAAAGTTAGAACCAACTACCACCAGATTCAGAACCGTTCATAATGGACCCAAGCTGCAGTTCTTAAATCAGGGTGTCGAAGCTTTTTGCACCGAGGCTAAAAATCCCCAAACTGAAATCATCCAGGGGTCAAAATGTTATTTCCCCCCATTTTATTTGACAACAATCAGTGGCGGTGTCTGACAACGTAGTGCACGCTCGTGGGTTAATTTGCCCTTCTCAGTATCTGACAGGCGGGCCCCCGGTGGAGGTGGGTCAGATTTGCCCTGTGTGTTGTCTTGAAGGCATGTGTAGCGCAATTATATATTGTGTAGCACTATAATTATCTGTAGTACTGTGTAGTATAGTGAGGTTTTGTGTATTCCATCAGAGTATTTTTTAGTTCCTCTTACTACTGTTTGGCATTGTGTAATACTATTCTGTAGTTTTGTTTACTGTAGTAGTAGCCATACTCCATTTTACTGTGTAATACTTAGCAAGTGTAGTACTTTGTTCTGTTGTTTGGAACTATGTAGTACTCTTTGCTACTGTGTAGCCCTTTATAGTACTGTGTGGTACTGAGTAGAACTCTGTAGTTATGCGTAGTATTTTGCCATATGTTTCCATAGTACAGCATAATACTCTGTAGTTCTGCATGGTATTTATTATGTAGTTCTGTATAGTACAGTGTTATATTATGTAGCACTCTATAATTATTTGTAGTATTGTGTAGTACTCTATCACATGGTGAGGTTTAGTGTAGTACACCATAGTATTTTGTAGTTCTATCAGGTACTCTTTGATACTGTGCAGTTCTGTATAATACTCTGTAGTTTTGTTTAGTACTGCATTGTAGTAACCCATACTTGGTAGTATTCTATTGTTTTTAGTAGTACAGTGCAATACTCTGCGGCACTGTATATAAGTAAGCCATACTCTGTTGTATTATGTAGTACTATTTAAGTGTAGAACTCTATATTTCTGTGTAGTACTCTGTTCTAATATTTGGAACTATGTAACACTGTTTGAAACTGTTTAGCACTCCATCGTACTGTGTAGTATTGTGTAGTATTCTGTAGTTTTGTGTCGTCCTATTCAAATGTAGTACTGTATATTTCTGTGTAGTACTCTGTTGTTCTTTTTGGAACTGTGTAGAACTGTGATTCCCTGTAGGGAAGTGTAGTACTCTGTAGTACTGTGTAGTACTGCGATGTGTACTGACGGAGCTGCGCTGTGTCTCATGCTTGTCGATGGGGCTGATGATGTAATCCGAGTTGCAGAAATCCTGCAGGAAGATCTTGTTGAGTTGCCGCTGCTCCTCCGTCTGCAGGGAACTCTCCTGATACACAGAGGTACACAGAGGTACACAGAGAAGTACACAGAGAAGTACACATCAGTCACAGCCATAGACACCACTGTACACTGCAAAAACTCAACATCTTACCAAGTATTTTTGGTTCCGCTGCAGTAACACTTTATTTGCAGCAGTGTGCAGAAGACTGAGACTGTTGTCATTTGTTAAATAATGACACTGATAATGCAAAACTGCACTAAAAGTTTCATTAAAGTTTATTAAAAGTATAAACTTTGTATTATTCAGTAAATAGTAAATAATGACACCTTTAATAGACTTTTAGTGCCACTTTTAATGGAACTTTGCATTAAAAGTGTCATTATTTACTGAATAATGCCAAGTTGAAGTTTTTTAATGGACTTTTAGTGCAACTTTGCACTAAAAACACCATTATTTACCAATTGAGATCTTATGACAATCGTCATAAACATTCATGAAGACTCTTTCAAGTTCATAACAGGTGTTATGTCATGTTTATGACAGTGTCATGTTTGTCTTATGCACTCCCCTTCAAATAAAGTGTTACCCTGGTTTCTACTGCAAATATGTCAGTACACTGGAAGTAGGACAAAACCAACTTACAAGTGACTTTTCAGCAAGATATGTGAGCTTGTTTTAGGTAAATAATTCTTTAATATTGATGAAAAAGTTTTAGATTAATTCACTTATAACATGGGAAACTGAAATAATCTACCAATGGATCTAGAACTTTTTCATCAATATCAAAGAATTATTGATTGAAATCAAGTTCCTAAATCTTGTTTTAAGTCAGTTTTGTCTTATTTCAAGTATATAAAGATAGTTACAATAAAAGCCCAAATTTGTTGACAAGATTTTGTGTTTTTGCAGTGTAACTGCATTGATGGTTGCAGTTTTTGTCCTTCAGAGCTTCCGTAGACTTACAAATTCAGAGAAGAACCTCTGAGCGAGCAGGTGGAGGTGCTGGACTCTGTTGACGGCGATGGAGAACAGCCGCTGGCTGTCTGTGATTGGCTGAGAGGAGACGCCCAGACACATGACTGACAGCAGGAGGATGGCTGGGAGACACAGGTGAGACAGGTGAGCGGCGGCACCATCACCAGAGTTTTCACAGCAACCTGACACATTTAAAATGTCCGGGTCTTACCTCGGTCCATGGCTGATGTGGGATCAGTTGTGGTTCTGCTTGATCTGATCTCAGTTGGGCTGCTGGGCGTTCTGACGTTCCAGCTCAGAGTTTTCAGGTTTTATAGCTGAAAGTTTGATGCTTAAATTCATGAGCAGAAACATGAAACGAGCAAACAGGCCTGTGTTGGTCTCATTAACATGGACACCTTCCAGTGATCCTCATGCAGCATTAAAGGCAGGTCGGAGCTGGAAACCCCGCTCCAGACACGATGTTCTCCAAGCTGCTCCGGCTCCATCCAAACCCTCCAACATTTCGACTGCTACATTGTATAAAACTAAAGAACAAACCACACTGATGAAATAATAAAAACATTTTGTTCTTTTTCATGTATTCATTTATATTTCTTGACCATATCACATGTCCAACCTGCAGTGGAAATACTCTCCTGAACACATCGGGCCATAAAGTATTGTACCGACCCGTGCTGTAGAAACGGGGTTGTGGAGTTTCAGGTGCCTGCTTTCGCGTTGAGTTTAACGCTGAACAGAGAGAAATGTGAAATCTCTTTACTTGGCAGAACAAGTTTTGATGTTGAGTTTGCATCAGTGGAAATGATCCAGACACTAAAATGCTAACAGGTGATGTTGAAGTGGCTTTTATAGTCTTACAAACTTGTTTTTATGCAGTGAAGTTAAAATGTAACACATTTTTAGGACGCATTTAGAATTTTTCCTACATTTCTAGGATAGAAATGTTGGTCTCCTGTAACTTTCTGTGTCAACTTGCATCCCAAATTTATAGCTACACAGTAAAAAAAAAAAAAAAGAAAGAAACAGAGAATGTTCCTGTAATTTTCTGCCAGTACATTTTCTGTTTTTTTCACAGAATTTCCATCAGAATTTTTCTGTAATTCAACAGTTTTTTTGTTATTGTGAACTGAAATTTTCCTTATTTTTACAGTACATCTCCTAGTATATTCACAAACACTTCCACATTTCTACTTGTACATTTCCAAATATTTTTGACATCCAAACCATTTAAGTAATGAAGTCGGATTTTACGTAGGTTTTCATAGTAATTAATTATTGAAGCAATTAGCATGTTTCAATGGTATGTCATTTCCAAATTGCATATATATACTTTATCTCTTTTAGCTTCCTGAAAGATGACAAAAAAAAATCAATCAAATAATCAGTCATGTTTATTAGTACAGCACATTTCAGCAACAAGGCAGTTCAAAGTGCTTTACACCATTAAAACAATACAGTAATCAATTATGAAACAAGCAATAAGCATTACATTTTAGCAAAGGCCACCATCAAAATTGTCAAGCAAATATATTATATCAGTGTTCCAGAACTCAGGGTTCCAGCGTCTTTGCAGTTTTCTGGAAGTTTGTTCCAGATCTGTGGAGCATAGAAGTGGATTCATACCTCCAAACTTTAGATTTCAGACTTTAAGGTCAAATGGTGACTTCCAGTGAACTGCAAAGTGACGTTTCTGGAGTGAGGAGTCATACCTCAGTCTGATTCTGATTCTATTGTGACAGGTTGTGAAGTCTGGGGGAGAAGCTGGGTTGGGTCAGAGGTCACTCCAAAAGCAGGAAGCGAACTACAGAGCAGAGCATTCTGGGTAAACAGAGCCAGAATAAATGTAGGAATCTAGCGCTAACGAGATAAATAAATGACTCGTGGTCTTTACCAAACACAAAAGAGAAATCCTACAACCGCTAAAATCTGAGGCCAAATGTAAACAAAAGTTAAACTTTTGTTCACATTTTGTGAAGGGCGTTCTTCTTCTTCAGTGTCTTCTTGGAAACATTTTCTTTTGCCTGATATTATGTTTTTACTTATGAATTACTGTTGTTGTGGTCCTTAAAATACCAAAATTTCTACGTAGCTTTATATTTTGGTCCATCTGATGATGTAATTTTTACATATGAAATGATTGATAATTTGATCAGTTCAGTATTTGAGACTTTTTACCAAATACTTTTTTACTCTTGAGTCATTTCTTGGACGGATACTTTCTGCTTTCACTTGAGTAAAAACATGTTGAAGTAGTGATACTTTTACTTGGGTGCAATTTTTGGGTACTTTACTCACCTCTGATTAAAACCAAATATTGTCAAAGTAAAAGTCAGGAAACAGTAAATGTCTCTCCTGCTCTGGCTTGTGAAATGAAATCAGGAAAACATGAGATCGGAGTTAATCTGGGATGTTTGATGTTTTCGTCCTCAGATGTGTGAATTTATTCACAGATGTTCAGTTGATCAGACTTGCATCACACATGGTTCTGAATTTATTCAGCGCTACAGGAAATGGAGAGAATCACACACTGAAACCGGCTTACTGGGCCGACCCAAACACTACCCATTTAGGCCCTGGTGGGAACACAGAGATGTTGTGTCACATCAGGGACTAAATTCACAATTTCATTTTGCAGTTGATTCTACAGGTTTAGGCTTGAAATGCTCATTAGGTCTTATTCTATCAGCTACCAAACACTGAAAACTGGTTTATTATCGTCTTCAGGTTTATTCAGGTTGATTCAGATGTTAGTGGGAGTACTGGTGTGTCACTAGATGCATTAGTGTGTTACTACATTGTTCTGGTTTCTGGTTCTGGTCTGATCTGTATCCCAAAACCAGAACCAAACATGGAGAAGCAGCATTTAGCTTCTATGCACCACAACTCTGGAACAAACTTACAGAAAACTGCAAAACAGCAGAAACACTGACTTCTTTTAAGTCTAGGCTAAATCCCATCTTTAGAGTTGCTTTTGAACCATAATAAAAGGAAAATTTTCCAATACATTTGATTTTTGATTATGATCAAAATGTAATGTTTATCACTGGTTTCTCAATTGTCGACTGTATTTTTTTTGTTTTTTTACTTTTTACTTCTTTGTTTATTTTATTTTTTTACATCTTTACGATGTAAAGCACTTTGAACCGATTGTTCCAGAAATATGCTGCACAAATAAACTTGATTGTTTGATGTGTATGTTGCAGTGTGTTACTGTGTATGTTAGTGTGTTGCAGTGTGTTTTTGCATGAATTAGTGTTTTGCAGTGATGTGTTATTGCATGCAGTAAAAACAGACAAAAAATATGTATTTCTCTTTGCATTGCAGTGTGTATACTGGTGTGTGTTACAGTGTGTTTCTATGTATTTAACTGTGTTATTTTGTGTGCTCCAGTGTGTAGTTGAGTTGTATATCCTTAGTTGTCGGGTCCAGATGAGTCCGACGTCACGGTTTTATATCCGCCTGTTTGTCAGAGTAAAGTCATTGCATTGCTCTTGTTTATGAACATATTGTGTTAAATGCCACTTGGTTTATTAATGATATGTGTATCACAGAGACATTGTGGCCTTGATCTCAGTTTAAATATTTACGTTGTCATTGTCTCCATGGCGATGCTGTCACACTGACCAGCTCACCTGTACATGTGAATCAGTGTCCTGCAGCAGACTCCCTGCTTCACATCATTTATAATGTTTGAATTTAAACATGTGAAGGAGACAAACGTTCAACTTTTAGTCTTATTTTAGATGTGAAAGTTGTGGCTGAAACTTGATCTGTGCTGATATTCATGAATTGGATGCATCTTCAGACAAAACTTGCCTAGTAAAATACGAGTGAAAGTATAACTATCTATTTTACAAAGCCTTTGATTTTATTTATTTATTGCATAATTATAAATTGGAATGGGTCAGAACTCCAGAAACGTATTGTGAGAAGTTTGTGGAAGGAAAGCCAAAATGTTTACCCAAAGCCAATAATCCTTGATATTACCAAATGCATTTAAACTTCTGAAAGATGATAAAAAAATCTGTAACAAATGTTCTCACTAAGCTTTTTAGCATATACTAAAAAATTTAACTGAATTAAAATAAGAAAAAATCAGTCTGATTTAATTTTAGAGAAAAAAAATGTTTTATTCGGTGTAAACTTATGGCATATTTAGTTCTTAAAGATACAACAAAATATCACTTTTAATGAGTGTTTGATAGGATTTGGCTGTAACTGGATATGTTTTATGAACTTGTTTCATTCAGCTAAAAAAGAATAAAAATAAACGCCAGGAGATGACGTCACAGCTAGTTATTATCGCCTGTGAAAAGAGATGCATTGTTTCCAGTCAACCGGGTGATGACTCAGGTGATAAATTAAATCTTCAGTTAACACCACGTATGTATTTCTTAGATCCATGGAAACTGAACAGTGTTTATGGCCGGTTAGCTCAGCTGGTCAGAGCTTGGTGCTA
>NW_006800109.1:306054-372203 GCF_000485575.1 Poecilia formosa
GGTTAGCTCAGCTGGTCAGAGCTTGGTGCTAGTAACACCAAGGTCATGAGTTCAATTCCTATATTGGCCAATTCAAAACTAAAGTTTTAATAACATAAAACACAGCTGGCAAATAAGATTGTATATATATTGATACTGAAAAATATTCGCACATGAGCACTCTTCTCAAATTCAGTTAAGATCAAGTATTTATTTCTTAGATCCATGGAAGCTGAACATTGTGTGTGGCTGGTTAGCTCAGTTGGTCAGAGAGTGGTGCTAATAACGCCAAGGTCATGGGTTCAATCCCCATTTTGGCCAATTCAAAACTAAAATCTATAAAATTAACACAGAAAAAAACCCCTTCAAATTTTAATACTATACACACTGATTTTGTAGAACACGATTAGTTTTCTCAAATTTTTGTTAAGATCAAGTACATATTTCTTGAATCTATGGAAACTGAACATTGTGTATGGCCAGTTAGCTCAGCTGGTCAGAGTGTGGTGCTAATAACGCCAAGGTCAGGGGTTCATTGTTCTTACTGGGCAAATAAAGTCTAAAGTCTTTCAGACAATCAAAACTTCAAAATAAGAAATGTTTCTGAAATGAACTAAACACATCAAAACTAAACACTGCTGGGAAATAAACTATTATGTATGTTGATATTTAAAAACAAGGGAATATCAGCACTTTTCTTAAATTTTCAGTTAAGATCAAGTATGTATTTCTTGAATCTATGGAAACTGAACATTGTGTATGGCCGGTTAGCTCAGCTGGTCAGAGCAAGGTGCTAAAATCACCAAGGTCATGGGTTCAATTCCCATATTGGGCAATTCAGATCTAAAGTCTTAATAATATAAAACACAGCTGTAATATAAAATGGCATAGATATTGATACTGAAAAATATTCACACATGATCACTTTTCTCAAATTTTCATTGTTAAGGTCAAGTATGTATTTCTTAAATCCATGGAAACTCAACATTATGTAAGGTAGGCCAATTAGCTCAGCTTGTAAGAGCGTGGTCTTGATACACCTGAGTTCAATGTTTCTACTGGGCAAATAAAATCTAAAGTCTTTCAGACAATCAAAACTTCAAAATAAAAAATGTTTCTGAAATGAACTGAACACATCAAAACTAAAAACTGCTGGGAAATAAAATCAACAAGTCAAAACTAAAATCTGCTGGAAAATGAAACCAACACATCAAAATTTGCTAAAAAATTAACTATTATGTATGTTGATTTTGAAAAACATGAGAATATCAGCACTTTTCTTAAAGCTTCAGTTAACATCACGTATGTATTTCTTAGATCCATGGAAACAGAACAGTGTTTATGGCCTGTTAGCTCAGTTGGTCAGAGCGTGGTGCTAATAACGCCAAGGTCATGGGTTCAAACCCCATATTGGCCAATTCACAACTAAAGTTTTAATAACATAAAACACAGCTGGCAAATAAGATTGTATATATATTGATAGTGAAAAATATTCGCACATGAGCACTCTTCTCAAATTCATTGTTAAGATCAAGTACGTATTTCTTGAATCTATGGAAGCTGAACATTGTGTATGGCTAGTTAGCTCAGTTGGTCAGAGCGTGGTGCTAATAGCGCCAAGGTCATGGGTTCAATGTTCCTACTGGGCAAATAAAATCTAAAGTTTTTCAGACAATCAAAACTTCAAAATAAAAAATGTTTCTGAAATGAACTAAACACATCAAAACTAAAAACTGCTGGCTAATAAAATATACTCCTTAAAATAAAAAGTGGCTCTGAAATAAAATCAACAAGTCAAAACTAAAATATGCTGGAAAATGAAACCAACACTTCAAAATCAAAATTTGCTAAAAATTATTATGTATGTTGATTTTGAAAAACATGAGAATATCTGCACTTTTCTGAAATCTTCAGTTAACATCACGTATGTATTTCTTAGATCCATGGAAACTGAACATCGTGTGTGGCAGGTTAGCTCAGCTGGTCAGAGCACGGTGCTGATAACGCCAAGGTCATGGGTTCAATCCCCATATTGGCCAATTCAAATCTCAAGTCAATAAAATTAACATGTAAAAAAAACCTAGAAAATTGATTACTACACACATTGATCTTGTAGAACTTGATTAGTTTTCTGAAATTTTCATTGTTAAGATCGTATTTCTTTTATCCATGGAAACTCAACATGTAAGGTAGGTCGGTTAGCTCAGCTTGTAAGAGTGTGGTGGTGATACACCTGAGGTCATGAATTCAATGTTCCTACTGGGAAAGTCTTTCAGACAATCAACACAAGTAGATATGTTTGATTTAAAGTGATGAGCAGCTTTGAAAGATTAATTGTATAAAAGTACTTCAGTGCAAGCAGATTGTTCTGTACTTGAGTATTTATTCTTCTGAAGACCTTTTACTTCCCCTCCAAGTTCAAGTGAAATAATTGTATTTTATTTTCTTTTGCAAATGGCACTAAGTTACATTATGACAAATAATAATAACTATGCAATGCAACCTGCAAAACTACATTGGTGTATTAGGACCACTGTCCAACAAAATGAGTACATTTCAGCCAACATGTCATACATTTTTAGATTAATCTTGGACATTTTTTCAAGTTTCAAAAGTTGAAAATTTCCTTGAAAAAAAATACTTGAGATTAATCTAAGAATTTTCTTTCCTTTCCGACAAAAAAACCCTTTAAATTTCTGAGATTCAAAAGTCGAAATCTTGCTAGAAAAACATTCTGAAATTTTGAGCTTAATCACAAATTTTGTAAAAATGTTGTAATTTGTGTTTCAAAGTTGAACAGTTTTGACTTTTGAAACTCAGCAAATAGTTGAAATTTTCCAACTTTTGAAATTTATGTTTTTCCAGAAATTTTCTTACATTAATCTCAAAATTTATGACTTTTTTGTTGAGTATTTGCCCATCCATTTTTCCATCTGCAGTGACGACCTCATAAAAAACTGTTAACCATTCAGTTGGAAACCATTAGCTAAGAACTCTGAGGTTCTGGACTTCAAGAATTTTTGCTCAAAACTAAAAAAACAAAAGAACAAAACCAAAAGCAAAACACTCATATAGGTAAGCTTGTATTTTTACCTAATCGTAAGAAATAATTTAGCATGTGCTGTTGCTCGCTTTATAACGTTGATAATGGTTTTGAAACATATTAACGGTAGCAGCCGTCAAACTAAGCTAATGTTAATTAGTTTCGGATAACACTCAATTCATTGCCGCTGTTCTGATAGTTATAAGGTTTTCCGGGGGAAATGTTCTAAAATTTTAAATGACTAACATTTTATAGTACTTCTGTTCACTTAGCTACTATTCACTTAACTACTTTGTTTGTATGTCGGTGTAGAGCCGGGAAGAGGATTGTTCATAAGAAAACACAGAAGGAGCCATTACAGCTTTCTGCAGTGCACTAAAAACTTTTATGTAAACTTTTAATTTTCATCACTTCATGACTTAATTGCCGTAATACTATTAATAAATACATATTCCAATCTATATTTGCATGTTGAACAAGTGATAATAATATCCAAAATCCGGGTAAGGTTTTAAAAAATGTGTTTAATGCTTACTTAAAAAAATAATGGTAGACAAAATTATGCATGAAATATTGGATAACTACAATAACAAGTTAAAATCACATGCATTTCTGCAAACTTCAACAACTGATAAAGGATTCATCACAATGTAATTGCTTAATTATTGGAGGGTAGGTAGCTAAATACAACAAAATTCCATTCACAAACAAGTTACCATGACTTCACATGATTAGTTCACAATTAGCTGCGTATGAATTAAAGGTGTAAAGTTATAAACTAAAAGAATATGTAAATAAGTCCAAGACAACCACTGATTAAGGCATTACAAAGGTGGTTCATCTGGTGAGAAATCATACAATTCTTCTTTGGGGTTTTTTGTCATATGTCTTGCATTCAACAAAAAAACATCTGAAAAAACAATGCAGTTACAAAGCGACACAATTTTCTATAAAAAAAAAACAGATATGAAGTTTATATGTTAATCAAAATGTGTTAACTTCTTACTAAAATGGAGAAGTGGTTTAAATGATTACTGTCAGGATGTGGGGTTGTAGGCTGTGAGAGAGACGCTTGTGGGCCCAGGCTGACATTTTAGTAGATATTTAATGAATAATCCAGCACAGGAATCCAGAAACGCAGAGGAGACAAGACATGCAGCAACGAGAGACGTATTGACATTAGACAAGGACCCATCGAGGAACAAAGACAACAGGTGGACTTTAATATACGAGGAGGGTGCAGGAACGAGAAAAACCTGGGAACAATCAGGACATGACGGCACAGAGACTCACAGGGGAACAGAACTAAGTAAGCACAGAAACACCTAGAAATAAATACACAGAAAACACAGATCTCAACAGATACAACTTCTGCTAAATACAAGTTTGGTGGAGTATAAAATTTTTAAAAAAGTATCCTGCTGCTTACATGTGCATTTCAATGTGGTTTGAAGGAAAACTGGAATGTATCAGTAATTTAAAAAATCTAACAGGTTGTGAGCAAAAAATAAAAGCTAATGCACTTTGTATGATTTTAACTTTTTTCTTTTAGTTTACTAGACCTCTGAAGCCCTTTTGTGCCATTGGAGGTGAAATTTTTTTTTACTTTTGTACTTAAGTACCTTTTTAAAAGCTATACTTTTTTTTTTACTTTAACTCAAGTTAAGGAGTACAATCTATACTTTAACTTTTATTCTTTCTTAATATATATGAAAATTTGGGCTGACACCGATATCGGATATAACATCCCCCACTATCGTATATATTTCACTCAAAAAATACGACCACACTGCTGACTTCAATTAAACTTCCTATAATCCTTTGCTGCATCACTATCATTGTCATCTGACCAAACAAACACTACATGGCCAACCTCCTCCACTTCCCCCCAGAAACAAGATGGAAATAAATATTGGTTATTATTATCGATGCTGTTTTATTTATCAGGCTGGTACAGATATGTCTATCGGCCAATACCAATATTAGTGCTGATATATTTAAATCTAAAAAAAATCTAATTTCGTGATTTTTAGTGGTAAGAGGTGAAATCGCAATATGACAAGTATCTTCAACATTTCTTCGAGTTATTGTTCATGAGAACTGAAGTTAATTGAATTTGTTGAAAATTGTGTAAATCAATTGGCACAAGAAAGAGTGTTTGTCATTAGATCACTGCTTAATGTTTGCTTTCACTTTATTTAAGTGTGATATACCATTATTTGCCTGATTGCAATATCATTCTCTGGTGGAGACAGATTGTCCCCCTGGCCACCTGTCCCTCTGTCTTTTCTCTTTACTGGTAGGACTCCTGCTTGTTCACTCGCTGCTGAACGTGTCTCCTGTAGGCTCTCTGGATCGCTGTCGCTGCCATCTCCTCGTGTTTCTTTCGAAAGGTGCTGACGATTGGTCTTAAACTCTCCTAAAAAAGGAAATAACTATATAATGCAGTTGCATAAATTATCTTTTAAATATTATGTACTCTATGAAAAATAACTTAGATAAGTCAAGACTGAAACGGAAATAAGATTTTGATAAAACCTCTGAAGCAACGTTGGCCATGAACGTCCACTCCATGGTAGACTTTAGTTCCTCTGTTGCCTGGGATTCACCAAAAACCTGAAATTATTACAAAAAGAATGTTCACAGAACAATCTGTCACACTTTTTAGTTCCCAATTTTTACAGAAGTGTAATTTTATTGTCACAAGATTTTTAACCACAAATTCAGACCGACTGTAAGTTAAAACTTGATATTGATCAAACAGAGTACCCAGAATTGTATTGATTTTGCCTGGAAATTAATAAAATTACAGATCAATCTCAATCAATCAATGAAAGATATTCCTGACTTCATGTGTCCAAAGAATCAGTTTACCCATCACCTCTCCAAGATCAAGAAAGTTGTTGAAGGACAAGGTATGTGGTCTTCACATTCACAAGCATGAACGATCTAGAAGATAATCATCTAGTACGGAGAAAAGTGGGGGCTTTGAAGGATTGCTACTCTACATTGCATTGCACTACGCTATGTTACGCTACATTATGCTTCGCTATGTTATGCTTTGCGATGTTACACTACGTTATACTACGCCCCACAACATCGCAGTCACTAAGACACCCACCTCTAACTGCTGCAAATGTCAGATGTCCTGCAAATCCCAGCTACAGAAGCACACGCAAGTGTTATAGCCTTACATTTCCTGCAAAAGTACAGGTTAGCATGGGTATGTTAAGCTCCAGTCAGTCTTAAAGGAGCAGCAGTATGTGTTTCCCAGGCACATAGTGCCATTTTATAGCATAACCAAGTAACTCGATTCCCACCTTTAGTGTTTTCACACCTGATTGTCCGATAGACCCGGTTCAGTTGCAACATTAGTTACATTTTCAACCACTGCGGTTCTTTTTTCACGCTGCAATGTGAAGAAAAAAACAATCTGTGACAAAGAGCAATATCAGTGATGTTACCTCTTCAGTGAGAGCTATCAGGACGTCCAGACAGTGGACCCTGTCTCCTTGAACCAAAGGCAAGTCCATTTGCAACAGGTTGATGGTGTTGGGTTTGGGAATCCTGAGAGGATCCTGTAGAGCATCACAGAGGTCTGACAGCTCACTGCGAAACACATCAGATTACAATCAGGTTCACCAGGACAAGAAGCCAAGTCTCACAGGAGGTCATTCATCTGCTAGGACTCACCTGTAGTGTATGAATTGCGAAGCTCGAGGGTCAAACTTCTCCCAGGTTTTATAGAACATATCAAAGTCATCCTCAGAAAGTGGGTCGGCGCTCTCCTCTGTGGCGACATTAAATATCTCCAGGATGATGGTGATGTATATATTGACCACCACCAGAAAGGACACAATGACATACGAAGTCAAGAAGACAATGCCTGCTGCAGGGCTGCCACAGTTTCCTCTAACAGATGTGCCTGGGTTTTCAAAGCCTGGATCACAGTCTGGAGGTGTGTTCATGATGGGATAGAGAAGACCGTCCCATCCAGCTAATGTGGTGATCGTAAACATGGAGATCATACTGTTCCCAAAGGTCTCAAAGTTAACAATGTCATCAATCATGAACCCCTTCTTCACGTAAGCAAAATTAGACATCCCAAAGATAGCGAAGACAAACATGATGATGAAGAGGAGGATGCATAGGTTGAAAACAGCAGGAAGAGACTTCCTTAACGCAAACAACAGCTTTCTAATTCCCTTCGCTCTGCGAATGAGACGAAGGATCAGGCCAATGCGAGCCAGTCGGATCACACGGAATAGAGTGGGAGAAACGAAGTACTTCTCGATGATATCGGCAAGAAGAAAGCCTGAGAAAGAGAAAGGACAAAGAAAAGGAATATAGAAATATATTCTTTCTCTAATTGAAGCAAAAGTTTAACAAAATCTTGAAATGTCCTTCCTCCTTACCAACAACAGACAGTAAAACCACCACAAGGTCAAATATGTTCCATCCGACATTAAAGTAGTGCTTTCGTAGAGCGATCATTTTGAGACAGCACTCTATGCTGAAGATCATGATGAAAACGAGGTTGACCCAGTACAGGATTTCTTCCATCTTAGGACTCTGCTCGTCTGTTTCCACCATCATCATCAACGTATAAAGGCCGATCAACACCATGATGAGCATATCAAAAAATGGATTGGTCACAAGGTCGAAGACTAAACCCTGAAACTTGTTCTATAGAGAAACAGAAGTTGTTCAAAATTCAACCAATGTTAACAGTTTAGTTTTATTCAAGGTCCGTAAACATACTGTTGGTCGGGAAGGAGGCTCTCTGGGGATCCATTTTATCGGGGGTTCTATTTCTACAGGGTAAACACAAAGACATAAATATTAAATGACTGACAGAGGGAAACAGAGAAAATTTTCATTATTGGGTCATTAGCCGTTTCTCCACTGCCAAGTCTCGATCTAACCGCTTACTATCCCGGTCAGTTTTACCCCAGACTCCATTAGGGATGTGTGCCTCACTGTTTTGGGTGGGCAGCGAGTAAGCACCAGTTATCGTCAACTCTCCAATGATGATTTTTGTTGTAACGTTTAGCAATGTAGAACCTCGAGCTTGTGGTTTGATGAACTCAAATAATCCTAGATATTTCATTTTGTCTTATAGAAACAAAATGTAATGAAAATAATTCAGTTCAACTGATTATTTTTCCTATGCGTAAAAATCTATCTATAGTGTGGCATTTCATTCTTTTATTTGTTCAACCTTTTGGATTTTGGTGATGCAGTCAAAATGTACACCAATATCCATGCATGAACTTTATTTCAAGGAAAATTCCAAACAAAGAATAAAATGCACATCACGGAATACTAATATTAGGGAGTTGGAGATTTTCACACCGATTGGCACAAAACTGTGGCTCTGACAGATTGCTGACTAGAGCGGCATAGTTTCTTGCTTCTTCATTGCTGTTGTTCATTAGAGAGCTGTGCTACTTACACGGTTATTGAATCCAAAAGATTAAACTCATAATTACACTCCTCCAAACTGTGGCGCTCTTTTTCAGTCAATGACATGTCCACTGTTCCTCTATTTGGACCAATCAACAAATGGCATCTGTGTCAATTAAATCGCTTCTGCGTGACGTGTACTACCCCTTAAGTGGGTGTGAAAAATGGAGAACAGCTGCACAGCTGCATGGGATCTGCTAATGGAGACGAATCTGGTCAAGGCTGACTGGGGAATAACCGGTTAGAGCTGCTCTAGTGGAGAAGTGCCCATAGAGAAGAAACTTATCTTTGGTTTACGCTGGTTGAAGTTGATGAGTGAGGTGATGAAGAGGCAGAAGGGAAAGAAGGAGCCAAAGATGACGAAGCAGACGAAGTACATGTATTTGTACAGGCTGTGCTCATACGCTGGCTGGGACTCCATCTAAATCCCGGTAGCAAGGGACAACATAGAAGTTAGAACACCTTCAACAGTTTTACCATGTTCCACACCAATTCCAGTGTGAATAAAGCTATAGCATTAACACCAATACATCATCAAGTCCTGGTGAAACTTGGAGTAACAGGGTTTCCCTCAGAAACAAACATTTAAGATCCCTTTAGGATCAATAGAGTAATTTATTAATTCATTAAACTGAATAAGCTTTTTCAGGTTCCAAACACAGACATGGAGCCAGTTGTGTGTTGTGTGCCAGAACATGTATTGAGTGAGCATGTGAGATATGTATATGCGCTTAGGTTAGTCTCACTGCGCTCTCAACGTGAACCTCAAAGTGTGACCACTACTTGCGCCGAAGCCAAGCAAACCTGTCAGGATTATATACTTGATGTGTACCTTGGTGCAAACGTACAAACCTGCTCAACAAGAGCACCTTCCAAACAGACGATTTTGAGTGAGAAGTGACATGGATAATCCATGACAAAATTTACAGGTGCATGACCAGGCTTCATAATATGGAAATTGTCCAACAGGCTTATGTTATACTGGGGGAAATGCTAAGCAAGACCAGGAACTGTACCAGCACCAGTACGAGAAGTTCTGACCTCTGTGGAGTCCACCGCTGCATACATGATGTCCAGCCAGCCTTTAAATGTGGCCTGAAGAAAAACAAAAACAGCAATTTTTCAAATTTCAAACCACGTGAGTTCAGTAAACCAGTATATTTCCCTTAATGTTGGCCTTCTTACTGACCACTTGCAGCAGAGACAGGAAGCCCATCCCAACGTTGTCAAAGTTGAGCTTTGTGTTCCTCCAACGAACCTCGGAGAAGTTTTCCTCAATCAGATCGAAACACTGGGATTTATTGTTGACTTCCTCAGGAGAGAAATACTCCTCTGATGTTTCGTTGAAGCAGTAATAAAACTTCCCTGCAAACAGGTTCACACCCATGATGCTAAAGATGAGCCAGAGGACCAGACAGACCAGCAGCACATTGAAGATGGAGGGGATTGCACCAACCAGTGCATTAACCACCACCTACAGGCCAGTAGATATAGCAGCAGTGAGTGAAATGCTAAATCATTCAGACAGTAATCCATCTATCACTATTTAACTGCCAGTCTTACCCTCAGGCCCTCAAAGCAAGACAAGACTCTCAGGGGCCTTAATGCTCTCAGAGTCCTCAGAGATTGGATTGCTCCCAGCTCAGAGTATCCCAGGATGTTTGCTGACAGCAACACCAGAGACACCTGAAAAACAAAATCTGTAGATGAGCTAAACCTTTAAAGGAAGGCTCTTGGTGAAGGTATGAAGGAGTATGTATGCCTTCACAGAAGGATTAATCACAGTTCTTACATCTGCAATGAGGAAGTCCAGCCAGCACCAGGCATTGGAGAAGAAGCTTTTACACCCATAGGCAACCAACTTGAAAATTATCTCCACCACAAACACAAAGTTGAAAACCTGATCTGCATAGTCAAGAATTATCTTGATGTCCCGGCGCTGCTCAATGTAGATGTCCTCAAAGGCCTGTTAACGATATTTGGTGTTACCAGCTGGACAGTTAGTGCATTAATAAGTTTTAATGGATAAATCTCATTCATTTAATCTGTTATGGTTTGATATTCACAACCATCATCTAGTAGTGTCAGAGATAGATGCTAAATGAAAGACATATTGGAGTGAGGATGTTCTATCAGACCCATGTTCTGAGAATTGGTACCAAGCCCTATTGGAAATCCCAGAAGAGATTTAATTTAAGGAAGGCTGACCCGAGAACCAATCATGAACCTACAACAAGACTAAGAAAGAAAAAATATCCTGAACATTTGTTGATACAGTTAAGCCCAAAGTCATTCATACCCCTGGCATGAATGACTTTATTTAGGTCTACAATACAGTTAGACCTAAATATAGTCATTGGTTTGGACTAGCTAAAATCTGTGAATTCAATCATGACCCCTCTATAAAATCTCTTATAAGCTGCCTGTTATAATTGTTCAAACACCAAATATGCCTTAATATGTATGAATGCATGCAGTGGGAAACAGGGGTGCACAGATTGTGTTAGGATCTGTGTTTTCTGTGTAGTTTTTCTGTGTTAGTCCAGTTTCCCCTGTGAATCTGTCTTCCCTGTTGATTGCTCCCAGCTGTATCCCGTTCCCTGATTACCTTCCCTGTGTATTTAACCCCACCTGTTGTCTTTGTCTGTGTCGGATCCTCGTCGTGTGTTATGTCGTCAATCTGTTCCCTGTGCCGTCTCTGTTTTGGACATTTCATTAAAATTAATTATTTTCATCATCCTGGGCATGCCTGCGTCTTACCTCACCTCACCCAAAACCTGAATCATGACAGATTGAAGTTTTCTGGACAATTGCAGATTACCGATAAAAAGCCTGAAATGCCAATTTCTATTTTGGTCAATACCCATTTTTTGGTCTGAAATATTGCTAAATATAGCAAGGAAGTCATTGCAACAGTGGGGTGACAAAAGAGGACAATGGTAGATTTTTAGATCTTTGCTGAGGTAGATAAGATCGGCTTCAAATGTAAGTATCAGCTGATCACCAAACTCCCAAAATGAAGCAAATAGGCTGGCCGATAAATCAGTGCACCCCAGGTGGGAACCCTCTTAGCACTACTGCAGAAAGTAAGATCTCCAGTCTTCCCTAAACAGGCAATCAGTTCCAAAGAAAAGGAATAACTGCTCCTGTGCTGGTGCTTTGCAAACTTCAGCCAATAAAAAGTCAAGTAGTATTTAATTTTAGAGTTTCCATTACACAGAAAAATAGAGGGATCAGATTGGTCTTGGTCTACTGTTATTTGTTTTTATAACATTCTCTTTTTTAGAAGGGGTTAATTAAGTCAAATCATCTCACATGTGTCTGTTTAGCAGCCATGTTAGTTGTCACAATGTCAGCCAAGCTTGTGGTCCACAGCTAGCCATGCCAACCATCAGATTAGTTTGCTAAAACCTGCTCAGCCCCATTGAACCAACCAATAAAGCAAGCCTCAGAGTAAAACACTGAGATGTTAAAGACATCAACAACAAGGGATTAGATCAGCTAAAATTATCTTAAACATTGTCTGATGGAGTTTACCAGGACTGCACTGCTCAGCAGGATCATGATGATGATGAATGACTTAAAGTACTTGGACTCTACGATGGCGATGGAAGTTTTCCTGATATATAACCAGATCCTTCCGATGGTCTGGGACGTGTCTATGTCCAGGCATGGACAGCAACTGTAACACTCTGAAATAAAAACATACAGTTTAAAAATATTATTGTTTATGGGGCTAAACGACGGGATAGAATGGGTCTTCACACTGAGGACCTGTCCACACAGAGACAATTTTAGCTGTGTCCAAAAAGGGTTTTTGTCAGTTACACTCGTTACAGTTGCATCGCCTGTAAGCAATAATGTCTGCTTCCATTAATGCACAATGGAAGCAGATTAAGAAGCATACTGAACTGCACTGACGTACGTTGCACTTCTCAGTGGGAACAAGGAAATAAGGCATACGCATGGATCCAAGTCAACCCTGACTTGATAAAAAGAAATGTGAAACTGGAGGAGGGTTTCCCCCAGAAAACCTGCTAAGCCCAGTGGTAGGGGCACCATGGCAGTCCACCAGCCCACTGCTTTTGTGTTAAAAAATGTTACGGCCAACGGGCAGGTTCAGGGACGACGCAATTGGTGTTCCTGGACCTGCCTCAGGCCAGTTCAATGCCTCAACTATAATCTTTACTATAATCTTTACTGTCAATGTTACTGGTGTATAAAAAAACCCTAAATAAACAATGCTTCGCTTGTTGGGGGAGCAGGTAAAGCCTGATCGCCCACCACACTGACCATACAATGGGGCACTGTCTGAACTATTTCTGCAGTGTTCTCATTCTATAGATAATCCACTGGGCCCAGTTAATTTTAAATTCAATGATCACATTCTAAGGTAGTAGACATTTTTCTGTCAGTGCACTTACTTTCTGTGAAACAGTCATCAGGAGTGTCTTCTACCTCTTTTATGACTGAGATTACAGGAAATCTCTCGGTGTCACTGCAGTCCAAAGACTTACCACCCTAAGCAAAGATAGACCTTAGCATGAACATCACACAGTATTTATTAAGAGGTTCTTCCTGAATGCATTTAAAAGGCTCCACAGGCATTTATTCTCCATGAATGTGAAAGGAAACCACTGCAGCACAATCAAGTCTGTAACAGAACCAAAAACCTCAAATTTTACTTGTGCAAGCTGTTCATCTTGATCGTCCTTCTCATTATCTTCTCCATCTTTATTTTTAGATATCTCAGAGTCAGACTTGGCTTCAAAGCAGATTTTGGTTACTGTGGAGTCTTGGACTTTTACCACCGACTGCTCTGAATTCACGATTGTCAGAGGTAAAACTTCCTTTGATTTGTCCCCTTCTTCACAGGTTACATCTAAAATCATAAAATGCAAAGAAAAAATAACTATGAAGACCAAAAGATAAACCTTAAACTAATGTTTATACTTTAACAAGTATCTGTTCCCACCATTTACATCTGAGTTTACGTTTGTTTTCTTTCCCAGCAAAGTCCAGAACCAGGCCTTGGTCCTTGCTGTACCCCTGCTGATCCGGTTTATGGCAATCTGGAGATTGTTTTCTCCTTCATCTTCTGTAACTGCAAGATTGTCCCCACTGAACGAGCTTAGCAGCAAGGCCAGGAACAGATTCAGGACCTGAAACAATGTCAGAAGCATATTCATATCTTGAAAGTGTTTAACAATTGACCAAACCCAGATTAGAAAGAGACTTAGACTTACCACTAGTTTTCCAATCACCAGTACCATCATGAAGACAATCAGACACATAGGCTTCCCTGCAACTTCCATACAGTCCCACATTGTCTCGATCCACTCGCCACACAGAATCCTGAAGATGACGAGGAAGGCATGAAAGAAGTCGTTCATGTGCCAGCGAGGAAGCTCACAGTCTATTGCAATGCGGCAGACACTGTCTTTGTAGCTCTTTCCAAACAACTGCATCCCAAATACAGTGAAGAGGAAGACAATGATGGCGAGAACCAGCGTCAAGTTCACCAGGGCTCTCAAAGAGTTGCGGATGATCTTTATCAACATGTTGAAAGCTGGCCACGACTTGGCTAGCTTAAACACTCTTATCTGGACATGGCACAAGGAGGCAAACAGAGACATTAGGACAGAATAATACAGAAGCAAGGTCACTTTTTAATCATGCTGAGAAAATGATGAACCAACCAATCTGAGGGGCCGCCACACAGCTAGTCTATGAACATTAGCCAGTCCTAGATCCACCAGACTCATGGCGACGACAATGCTGTCAAAGATATTCCAGCCTTCCTGTAACCAAGACAACAAGAGACTGTAACCACGGGAGTTTCCGCACACCATCAAAACTGTGCCATTAGTTTTGAAATGTAATCCTGACCTGAAAGTAATGATATGGATCCATCGCCAGAATTTTGAGAACCATCTCAGCTATTAAGATCCCTGTAAGCACCTGGGGGTCAAAAATCACACGTTAGATAATTTCTCTACCTCTTTAACTTTAACATTACAAGCTTGTTAGCCTAATGTGTTACCCAATTTCTTTCCCTAATTATAATGCCAGAACCTGCTACCCTGTTACCCTGACCTATCAACCCCACGTCAGCTCTATCTCCTACCTAAACTTGCCACCCAAACCTGCAACTCAAACTTGCCGTCACAACCTGTTACCTAAACCCACTATTACAGTCTGTTATCAGGACCCAGCACCCTATCACCCACTCCCCTCTTACCCTAACATCCCACCTTAACCCAATAGATTAACCTGTTACCTGAGTTTATATGTGCTGGTGAAAGTGTCTGAACCTACTATGTTAGTGTTTGGTTCTAGGTCACACACAAAACTAAGTAACTTCATTAAATATTACACTGAAACCTAACATCAGTCTTGGCCTCACTACATGCACACTGACTCAGTTTCTCCTCTCTGTTACTGACCAGGTTTCCAGTGTTGATAAGCTCATAAAACTCCGGAGTCATCGGATAGTGCTCAGTGGCCATCAAGATAATGTAGAGGACAATGATGGTGATGTCCACAAATGGATCCATGACAATAGTATGCAGAAGCTTTTTTAACCATCTCCAACAGCCACAACAATCCCACTTCAGGAAGGTGTCAGCAACGACGTGGCGGCGTGAAGAACGTGGCTCCTGGTTGTCCTCAAGGTCTGAAACACAAAGCTGGATGTAACTTAACATTTACATCCCGTGCTCAGAATAATTAAGTGCCAGCTAGAGCTTTTTTTCCTTAATCTGTTTATTGTTGCTTTTCAGTTTATTTCATCTTTGGGATTTTTCCAGAAAATTTAAGATAAACCTAACTGAATGGCTAAGATTTAGAATACTTGTAATTGAGATGAAGCCAGTTGACAAATGATTGATTTCACAGATTTCCCCCATAGTGACCAAGCTTAAGTAGGGTGGACTTCTTTCCTTTTAACCAGTAGAAACCTGCAGAACCAGAACAAGGCTTAATACGAGTCCCAGATTTAGAGACAGTAAGTCCAGTGTTGGACTTCCAGCAATGGAATAATGACAGGAGGTTCAACAGGAAGAGGAATCTCAGAGATGCTTGGGAGGGCAGCATTGGAGAGAAGGTCCACTACCTTAAACCCTTCCGGCAGAGAAAACGCTGCTGCATGTCCCAGGAGCTCTGGGTCCTTTATTAGGTATTTTATTGAACTCAGAAGTCTGCAGAAGGAACCCTATGAATGCAGGTTGTGTAAATTTTTAATTTTTTTGATGATCACTGTAGTTATAATTGTATATTTGAGAAAAGTTTTTTGTATTTATGCCTTCACCTATTACTTTAAAATTTTTGACTTATCAGTCAACAATAACCGAGACTTAATTATTTAGCTAATATTTTTTTTCTGATGTTGAGGTCTTGCCCTGTCTTAGTAGTTTAAATGTAAATTACAAATTTATAAATAATTGCTCTAAGCAATTATTGTTATTTATATCCAATGCTAGACACCTATTGCTGCACAACACCAAAATGATCAGTGTGTCTGTGTACCATCCGTGGTAGTATCTTCCTCATGGCTCTGAGATGCAGAGCCGTTTTTCTCCAAGGGCCCCGCCCTCTTGACCGTCTGATGTAAAGAAAACAAACATTCAGCTTTGTACTGAAACGTGATGGAAGCTTTCCCTCCATTACATTGTACCTTCTCTTCTCTCTTCTTTAACTCCTTAAGGATGCGGGCATACTCCTTTTCTCTCTGTTTGGCCTTGGTGATGTTAGCCCTGTTTTGCTCAGCGTACGCCATGATAACCACCGCCAGGATGAGATTAATGAGGTAGAAGGAACCAAGGAAGATGACGACCACGAAGAAGATGGTGTAGGTTTTACCTGCAGCTCGCAGCGTCTACACAGATAAACAGAGGTGAGATGATGCTAGGACTAGCCTCAGCATTAGGGAGCTGTAGGGTACTGACCAGGTGGAAGAGGTTTTCCCAGAAGTCCTGGGTCACGAGTCTGAACAGAGACAGAAACGCCCAACCAAAACTGTCGTAGCTGGTATACCCATAGTTTGGGTTTCTTCCTGCCTTCAGACACATGTATCCATCTGGACAGGTCCTGGATACACCATCATCATCATCATTATCACCATAATCAATAATGTTAATAGTAATAGTAATATTTACTTAAAGCTACCCTGAATCAGAGCTGTTTCCACACAGCAGAGCATCAAGTTGACCAGGTAGGTGGTAATAATTGTCTGTGAGACACAAGGACAGGTTGATGTTTGCATCTTTTCAGGTGGATGTTTGTGATTTGTGAGGTAAAATACTCAACATGCTACCTGGGTTGTTAATGTGTGCGTAGAAATCAAAGTCGCTGCTGTTGTTTCCGTGGGAACTGATGTTGAAGGCTCCTGATGTGTTGCTATTGCTTGATAGGGTCAAAACGCATTTTTGTCTGAGGTTTCCCATAAAAAGCTGAAAACCAATCAGAGCAAAGACACTGACAAAAAAGAAGGTCAGAATCATGACATCACGCAGCTTCTTCATTGACTGGATGACAGCACCAAAGGTTGTCCTTAAGCCTGCAGAGAAAGTCACAGAACAATTAGTTACAATTAGTCAGTTCATCATGTAAGGTTTAGTTTAGGAATGATAAGTTTTTTTTTCTAGGTGCAGTTGTATATGAAAAAAATGTAAAATAATCTGCACAAAGCAGTGATGATATGCTTAGCCATATGATATAATTTATCGACAGGTTGTTTAGATGGCTTCTGGAAAACACACTGCCCTAAATTGATAATTGGTGAACATTTTGCAAAACTGGAATCTGCAAAATCAGCTGCAAAAGTTCTGATTTTCCAGCTCCAGCGTCGGCCGTCTTGTAGCTGCACTCAAATGCTTCAAGCATGCAACGCCAGATGCATAAAATGCTTAAAACGCTCAGCGAGACGAGCCGTAGATCTGCCTCCACATAGACTTTGCATGTAAATCAAACGCCTCCGACACTAAGATTGCATTCGTTCTGAACGGAGCATTTATTCTGTCAGTCCCAACAGCTTCATGACTCCATACAAACAGGCATCTTTCTGTAATGAAACGGACATACTGACCAGAGAATACTGTGATGATTTTCAGGACTCGAAGAACTCTGAATGGCCTCAGTGCTGATACATTTTCAGAGGGGACAAACTCTGCTAGGTATCTGTCAAACAGAGACGTTCCTCATTATCTTCTCATTTATCTTCAGCATCGTAACTAAGTTAATATCAACAAATCTGAGTGGGATGCAATGTGTCCAGGAATGTTTTAATTCTTACATCATGCTGATGACCATGAAGTCCAGCCAGTTCCACGGGTTTCTGAGGAAGGTGAAGTTTCCCACACAGAACCCTCTGGATAAAACTTTGATGATTACCTCAAACGTGTAGATCACCATGACCACATATCTGTCCAACAACAGGAAGACATGATCTGAGACAAGACCCCAACATACTGAGCATCTGTTTACATCTTCTGCATAGGTCATAGGTCACCTTTGGCATTTGGTTTTCAGTACAGATATTACTGATAGTACTGATATTATGGTGGATAACCAATATTAACTGATATGATATATATTATGGTAGAAATGAGCTTCCATAAACTGAGCCTGTGTGTGTGTGTGTGTGTGTGTGTGTGTGTGTGTGTGTGCTTACTCCACTGTCTTGCTCCATTCTGGAGGGTCACTCATGGCCAGGAACACACAGTCGGTCAGGATAGTCGCTATGATGAAAAAACTGAATAAAGTTTTAGTTTTAAGGAAAAGGATCAGTTTTCAGCTCAACAAAAACCCTTCTGCTTCTTTCAGTGGGTTCTGAATGCTGATTGGTTACTCTAAGTCACATGGTGCTTTTATTTAGTCATTTCTTTCAGGTTTCTTGGTTCTGGATCTTTCCAGTTCTGCCCCTGGTTCTCCTGTGACTTTGATTCTGACTCCATTCTGGCTTTTTGTGGTTTATTAAAGGTCTGTTGCGGTTTAGTCGTTACTCTTACATGGTTCTGTTTTGGCTCCATCTTTTAGATATTATCATTTATCTGCTCATGTTTTTCATAGTAGAGCACAATAATATACCACATCTCTACAAACTTAGACGGTCTCCATAATGCTTTCAGTAACGACCAACACTCTAGAGGTAAAGTCGGTTAAACTTTACTGAAATGCGGCGGTCCAAATCTGCAGTTTCATGCGATGTTCCTATCACAACTCTGCAGAATTTACCTTGGAAAGTTTTTACAATATATATGTCAGTTGGTCAACTGATGATTAGAGCTCATTATATCATCTTCTGTCAATTTCCTTTGCTCTTCAGCATGTCTGTCTCAGCTAAAATTAGAAATCAAAACCTTGTTTCTTTTGACAGGAACAACCTGCACTGCAAAATCACAAATCTTACCACGTATTTTGGGTCTAATTTTTAGTGAAAACATTTTAGTACGCTTGAAATAAGATAAAACTAGCTTACAAGTGACATTTCAGCAACATTTAGGAGCTTATTTAAAGTCAATAATTTCTAAATATTGATGAAAATGTTCCTGTTCCATTGGCAGATTATTTCTCGTATAACATGGGAAAAATGTCTTGTTATAAGTTAAATAATCTCCCAGTGTAACTAGAACTTTTTCATCAATATTTAGAAATGATTGACTGAAAACAATCGCCTAGCTGTGAGTTAGTTTTGTCTTATTTCAAGTATATTAAGATATTTGCTCTAGAAACTAGACAAATTTTACTCAGCAAGATTCTGTGTTTTTCAATGCTCAAGTGCTCTTTTTAAAATTTAACTATTGGCTTATTAAGAAAAGGAAAGAACCACAGTTACATGATAAAGACATAAAGGATATGAATGGATGAGGATCCTGATGGAGAACATCCTCAGAGGGTTGGAGGGACTCAGCAGGTAACAAGCTGGTTCTCCGTTGAACCTGTAGATGATTTTGTCTTTACTGAGAACAATAAAGGTCTGCAAAGACGTAGAGGAAAAACAAAATTACATCCTAATTCAACTCAAATCATTTATTTGTATAAACCAAAACCAGAGTTATTTTCATCTTTGAAAGACAACCTTATACAGTCTGACTGAAAACCATCACAGGTAATTTGATTGCAGTTTTAAAAATCATATGAAGTGAGTTTAAATTGACTCTTCGGATAATTTTTTAAAGTTTCTTAATCATTAAATTTAACTTTTGAACATCATTGTAATCAGAAAGTAGAAAATGTGCAGAAGTCAAATAAAAAGGATCAGATTTGACAGATAATTGGAAGTTCAATTTGTTGGACCAGCTAAAGTTACCATCGATATTGTCTGACAGTTATTGATTTTGTAAAATAATTGTGTTTTAGGAAAAAAGAAAATCATTGTTTTTTTTCCAGTTGCCAGAAAAAAAAAAAAAAAAAAAAAAAAAAAAACTAAAGATTGAGTTTTGTGCTTTTATTTTCTGTCAGGACATGCACACACTAGAAAGCCACACAATAATGATCAGTCTTCAGTGCAGAAATGCTCTATTAGGTATGGAACATTTAGGACTTTGAGATGAACTATTTCTGAATTCTCAGAAAATTTCAATGGAGAGTGCCACCTTGTGTGATTGGTAGAAGGGATCCATGTCCTCCAATGGGACGTTGAGAAACTCCTGGGCCCGGTCTCCATAGAACAACGGGAGGGGCTTCCCATCCTCCAGGTCACCTGCTGGTTTAGGAAGATACTTCTTTGCTATCTGTAAGAGAGAAACCAGTCAGATCAGGATTAAGGTTTGTTATTGTCATAGTACTCTGATCGATTGATTATCCATACCTTGATGTTCTTTTCCTTTCTGATTTGCTGCTGCTTCGCTTCAGCTTCATGCTTACGCTGAATTTCCTCCAATGAGGCTGGTGTGAAGCGTCTAAACACCTCCGTACCAACTGGGGGCAGCAGAGGGGCCATATTGACATTTTTCGAGTACCACCCGAACTTCTGTGCTGCCTAGCAACCGCCTCCTGACAAAAGGAACGGAAAGGGTTTAAAATATCCCATAATACAAATGTTGGTGCTGTTTTCCACACAACTGAACAAAAGAAATAAGAATCTAAGGACGTCAAAAAATTTTTAAATGTTAAGGAAGGAAAGGAGTGGATAATTTTACTGATGCTGTTGCAGCCAATAGGAGGGGATGCTTTGGTCCTTTGTCACCTGGATCACAGATAACACTGATCACCCGATTCATCTGATCGGGTGATCAGATGAATCAGGTGAACTCTTGTTCACTCATGTAATCTAAGACATGCAGTTCTTAGAGATCTGTCGACTGGTTCTTCCAGTTTTGGTGTAGTGGACTCAGTCCAGTATTCGAGTAATAGGTACAGTTCTGATGGGTTTGGTCTGATATGCAGTCCGGTTCTCGTACGGTCAGTTCAGTTTTGGTGTGATTGGTTCATTTGTGTCTCATGACAGTACAGTACAGCACCCACTTGAATAAAAACACTTGGTGACACAGAGAACATTGTTGAATTTCATATGATTTGGGAATATAAGAGCTCTCTTTGTCTCTGCCAGAAGTCGCAGTGAGGATTGTGAGTGAGGAAAATAGGAATTTTGTTTCTCTGGCCAGATGTGGATTGTGAAATCACTGCAGATCCCTTCTGTTTCAAAATAACAGGAAATGACAAGAGAGTTGAGCGTTCAAGAAGACAAAGTTTCAGTTGTTCTGATCTACAACAGATGTTCACCAACGATGAGCCTTCCTGCTCTGTTTTCTCCCATGAGCAGCTTCTCTTCAGAAACAGCTACAGGACCTTTGATGCAGTTGTATTTCAATTCACGTTTTGATGCAGTTGGATTATGGAAAAAGTTAAATGAGGAGTTAAAACAAAGTAAAGAATTTAATGCAGTTTAAAAGGAAATATAAGAGGTCATTTTCACAACATACAGAAATATGGGCGGGAGTTGGCACTAATGTGTAAATTGAGGTTAATGCATATAAGTTTGTGTGGGTATGGATGTACCCACACACTGTAAATCCAGATAAAATGGAAACTTAATTAGCCTATGTTTGTTATTTTTTCATTTACTAATGAGGGTCCATCTGAAAATATGACATGAGTTTATGGGGTAAGAGTTCATAAGTTTTACTTCTTCCTGCTCCTTTTCGAGCTTGTTAAGATTATTGTAGTAGAAAAATATCTTTTGCATTCCTTGTCGTGTGTGATTTTATACCTCTATCATGTTCAAAATAAATATAATTCATTCAAATAAATTAATTCATTCAAAGCAGAATTAGTAGTTTATCAAAGAAAGCTTAGATTGAGTTCTGGTAAAATTTTACCCAAGTCTGCCCCCATGGTAGCTTAAAAAAACCCTGTCATGCGCCATTACAAGCTAGATTTTTCCAAAATCAAGGTAAATAATCTTGCTCAGAGATTAAGTCAGAGCTTTTCTCTGATGTGCTACATCAGACATCTGAATCATTTAATGCAGTTTTCATCCTGGAGCTCCTAGTCTGCCCCCCTTTATTCTTATTAAACATTTTAGACATTTTCCTTTTGCCCCACCTGAGGCCTGCACTGATTCCAGTAGGAGTTTAAGATAAATCACTTCAACATCCCTGCAAATGCCCTTTAATAATGACTCAGTCAGGAACCAGAACCTTTCTTTAACTGTAGCGCAGAGGACACTCACCAAACAAAACTCCTAGATGCAAGGATTTGTAGATATACAAAGAAAAATGAAGGAAAATTTATCAAAAACAAAAAACTGTTACAATTCCAGGAACGTCCTTAAAAGCCACCTCCTTAAAAAGTGTCATCAAGTCTAGAAGTCTGTCTAACATTTGTTTTCTAAGCTTTTATATGAGTAAATATGCATGATTAACATAAAGGAGGGATTACAGTGAAATACGAGAATTGAAGGCAGTGTGCTGATTTCTCAATCCCTAATTCTGCTGCCTTATATGGAGTTTCTTTCCATCTGTTCTGGCCGTATCTCACTTCCACCCTTCTACTTGGATACGAGTTGTGGGAAGATCCTCAGTCTACGACTCCATAACTCCCTCTTCTCATTCAGCTCCCTCTCTGCAGCCTCTCCTTGAACAAAAGCAGCTTTATCCAAATGTCAGAAGAGCACCTATAGATTCCAAAAGCCCTGCGCTTTAGTCCACTTCCTGTCTTGGAGCGGTTTCCAAGACTTACGTACCAGACTTCATTCCAACTGAACCGAGTCAAAGGTCTTTGGACTTGTTTTCACACCTGTTAGTTCGGTGGTCCTGGATCTTTAAGAAATAATTTAATATTAGTAATTCTTTGCTTGCATAATATCAAATTATCCAGAGGACAGCTATCAGCTACACTCTAAAAAGTGTTTTTGGGCTGCAGTTCATCTTATGGACTTATTTACATTAATTTCACTTAATTGTTTTGCTTTTGCTATGACAACTTACTTTTTTGTGTTCATTTAACTCAAAACTTAAAAATCTTTAACCTAAAGGAACTTTTCACTTTGACTTTACTTAAAACAATTGAGTTCAATGCCAGTTTCGTATCCTACGTCTGACCAACTCAATTTATTATGATCATCCAACTGAATTCATTAAGTTCTTCCAACTCAATTTGCTAAGTTTTTATAACTTAATTCATAAGGGGGTTTAACATGACAAATTTAAGTCATTCTTACTCAAATCATTTATTTTGTTCTAATAAACATTTAAAATCTCTTTGACTTAATTCTACAGAAAGTCAACTCAAACTTTTAAGAAGTTCCAAGCTAAATTTTAATACTCTTTTTATAGTGTCATCTAAATACACAAATCTTTTCCTTAAATGACCTTTTTACTTTGACTTTACTTGAAATAATTAAGTTCAATACCATGTTTGTGTCCCATGTCTGACACCATGACTCAAGCTTACAGGGACACTTTCCCAGTAAGTGACTGTGGCTCTGTGGATAGAGTAGTCACCTTGTGATCAGAAGGTTGATGGTTCGATTCCAGCTTCCTCCTGCCATATGTTAATGTGTCCCCTGGGTACTTTATCCCAAGTTGCCTACTGATCTGAGCATTAAATAAATGTGTGAATATGTGCTTTCAGTCATCAAAAGTGCTATTTATGTTTATTCACCATTTTTGAAGTAAACTAAATGATTTGAGTAAGACTGACTTAAATTGAGTTGGATGATTATAATATATTGAATTGGTTAAACTTAATAAATTAAGTTGGATAAACTTAATTGAATTGCTTGTTACCTACAGAAGCAATTCAGTTAAGTTGGTTCAACTATTTTCTTTTTAGAGTGTATCAGAGGCGGATGGGGGACCGAGGCTGTGCCAAGTGCAAAAACATGAGGCTACATTAAAAATTATATTTAAATTATTTACCTCTGCAGCTTTCATCCAGTTGGAAGAAACAATCTGAAAGGGTTTCTGCTCCCTGGATAGAAAGCCCATTTTCATTCCTCATCACTCAGAGGGAACATGCTAATAACACCAATATGCTTCAAGGGAACAGCTGTTCCTTTTCTCTGGGATATTGCTTCACATACTCATGCATGTGAGAGTAATTGCAGATGGCAGAATGCTGGCAGACGAGGTCAGAAATGTTTGGCATTTCCAGCCTTGGTCTTTACAGTACAACTTGTTTCCATGGTGATGCAACCCATTGACTTCCTATCTCCAGCAGTCACTGGGTGAGACACAGACCTGAGACAGCTTACAAGAGCATGACTGAGACACCCAGGACAAATTACAATATATGATGCACACACTCACACCTAAGGACTAATTAACCTGAAAGTCTTCTGAGATGAAGCCGGAGTCCCCAGAGAGAACGGGTGCAGGCACAGGGAGAACATCCAGGATCCATACAGAAAGACTTGTGTCACGATACATCACATGACCACGTCACATAAAAACCTAGCAATTCAGACAAAGTGTGGACCAGTTTAGTGGTTTGACTGGACTCCACTTTGACACCGCTGTTTTGTCTTTTTGACAATTAAATCCATTTTACCCCTTTAAGCCTTTTAACAACTTTATGCTCATGCTAGTCAAACAATCTGGAAATCAGAGGCAATGATTCCCAACAAACCTTCAGCTTGATGAGGTCTGGAGAAAACCACTGATTCACAGTCAACTCCTTCTCTTTCCATCTGTTGAAGCCAAATATCTACAGTATAAACAGCCAAGCAACGAATTTGTGCCAAACTGATCCAACACCATGTGTATCAAACAGCTGCAGATGGTGTTCTCAGGAGGGTTGTCATCTCTAAATGCTGGAGTTGGATTTTGCTGCATTTGCCTCCGAGGTGGCGTGAGAGACAAACACTCTGACAGTCCATGCCTGTTTCCCCAGCTTCCCTTGGAAATCTCTGTGGATTGAAACGATCCACAGCGTAGAACTGCTGCCAAACAGGAACACACACACATTCACTCACACAGACTTTGTGCTGCAATCACAAGTGTGCTGGAGAGACTCCAGATCAGTTTTGGCTCTGAAGCATAAAACTTTAGGTCTGCTGGAGCAAAAACAGCAAAAAAAAAAAAAACCTTCCGAGACTCTATTCAAACTCCATTTGGGACTTCATGTCAGGAAGAATTTAGAGTCAGACAGGAAACGTTTGTCTTTTTATTGGAACACACAAATTATTCTGGGAAAGTTATCAATGTTTTGTTCAGTTAACAGAAAATTGAAAACAACTCAACTGCTAAAAACATCTGAGCTCTTATAGTATGTAGACTAGTTCTAGCTCCATACTTTCCCCTTCAAGAGGAGCCCCTCTTTTAAAAATTAAATCTTGTTTTATTATCTTCTCAGCAGATAGCTTTCTGCTGAGAAGCACTTCCACTTCTTAACATATTTGTATATTTTGCATTTAGGTTATCCTGGAGATAACAGAACAATTCCCCTGATTAATTGTATTCCATCAATTAGACTGAATTGACCAGCATAAGTGAGTTGGAGTGAATCGTAGTTAATAGCCGAATTGGACTGCATTAAATCCGTTTCCTGCTTAACACTATATGGAGGGCAAATGGTGCAAACATATGGACTTCTGTTTTTTAAAGCGAGTTTGCATCACTATGTACTTGCACTTGTTTTTTCTTGTTTCTGCATTTTTCTTTTTGCTTCTATCTGTTATGGTTGCCTTTTTGCACTGGTTGAAACATTTTTATTTGGGATTTTTTTATGTTGGTTGTATGTTTTTGCTTCTATTTTCTGTGACTGCAGCATTTTATTTGCTGTGTTTTCTAATGTCTTTTTTATGATTTTCTGTGTCCCAAATTTTTCCTCTGGTCAGTAATGAGGAGCAGAGTTGAAGACAACCACCTTTCTTTCTTCAGACATCAGTTTCCAGATACAAACTTTCCCCTGGAATACCTCAGGGGTCAATTCTTGGTCCTCTTCTGTTCACTCTTTGTTTTTAACAAATAGAACTCCAGCTGTAAGACTTCTGTTAATTTAAAAAAAAATTCAAAATCACTAAATTAGGTGTTATTGCGCAATAGTTAACCACACCTACATCCTCACTGACTAACTACTAACCAGCTCTCCAACTAACGGGTCCGGAATGTCTCTAACTCCTGAGTATTACTCCAGTTAAGTATATAGAGAACAGTCTGTTTAATCTGGCGTCGGGAGAGATGCGTCCAGATTCTGACTACCTCCTATCCAGAAGCTGTGACCCTTTTCAGTTAAAGAAACAGTCAGTTGAGTAGCCCTGCCACTGCATAGTTTCAGAAACTGCTTCTGTTAACGGTAGCTCTCTCTCTTTCAACAACGTGCACTTGTTACAGTCTGGATAAATTTTAGAGACTCGGCGTGAATCCTAAGGTCATTATTTTATAGACACCAAAGAAACGTCCGAAGAACCCTAATTTCTAGAATCATGACCACTGATTTTACTTTAATCAGAAGAAGTAACTCATAAATTGACAATTAATTTAACTGTCCACAACATCGATCAGACTTTAACATTTTATTAGCAAGCTTTAGCAGGGGAAAATTAACATACAGCATCTATTAATAATGGAATTATAATTGAAATACTGTCCTGGTGTGGCAAGATCCTTTTTAGGACATAACGAAGTTGAACTGCTGACTGTCCTCTGTACTCATTTCCTTATCACTCTGTGATCTCCGTCTGTTCTCCAAGTCTGCTGTAGCATGGTGGTGATCCTTGGGTTGAGCGTAGGACACCTGTCTGATCAGAAACCCGGTATGTGGGCTAACGGATCTCGTTCTTTACTGAGCAGTGCGAAGTCTTCACCTCCCCGGGGTTTCAGGGCACGGCCCTCCGTTGATTCAGCATCCTCATGTGGTGCCGACTCAAGTACTGTGGAACAAAGAACGCCTGGTTCTGCTTTCTCATAATCTTTATACTTTCTGGGCTTTCTATTTTAAGAGTGGGCGGTTATCGGTATCATCCGATTCAGTGGAAAAGAGTGACGGATGCCTGTCATCAGACTCTGTGGCAACAGTTGATTGGTATCATCCGATTCCATAGAAAACATGGATGGATGCCTGCGTCATCAGACTCTGTGGCCACTGTTAACCTCTTGTTTCTTGTTTGTAGGTTCCTAAATAATGAAGCCATAAGCTTGACGCTCTCCGTCCTTCCCCTTCAGTCCACTTGATGACGAAAAAACGACCAAAAAAACAAACAAACTGGGTCCTCTTGATAAAAGTTAACGGTTTACTTCAAAATAAAAACGGTACAAATGTTATTTTTCCACAAAATAATAAACAAAAGAGTCCCGAGAGAGAGAGGTAAAAAAACTGTGTGGCTCCACTCCAACTGCCAAACTGATTCTGCCTGGCCACACCCTAAAATCCTTAACTCCAATTACTTATGCAAATTTACAAGACCTTAGTAATCCAATGTAACAAATTAGTATAAGAAATATAAACATAATTTATCCAAAAGGTCTGAATGAACTAAAATTGAATTTAGGCTTCTACATTGTTTATTCTGCAGCCTCTCACTGCTCCACCCATGAGCTCATGACACAGTATAAGTTCAGCTCCAGCAACTTAATTCCTATCTGCTACAACTGAATCAGGCAATCATTACCTGTTACACCATCTTCTTCACTAAATCAGATTATATTCAGTAGTACTGGAACAAAAATAACCTTCTTTAATCATCATTAAATCAGAATACAAGATTACTTAAATCAGATTATATTCATTAGATGACAATGCTGAAACAAAAATATCACACTTCAATCATCATTAAATCAGAATGCAAGATTACTTTTCCACTCAGGTTTCTTGACGTCCTGTTTTCTGCGAGTCCTGGAAAGATCTCACCAGCCCTAACCAGGTTTCATGACAAGGTGTGAAAATAATGCCCAGTCAGTGTTGTGGTTGAGTCCTCTTTTTTTAATTGAGGAAGCCCGTCTGACAGACATTATTTTATGCTTTTATTGTTTCACGACTGGGTTACTGTAACTCTCATTTGACGGGATTTAATCATGCATCCCTCTCACATCTGCAGATGTTCAAAATGCAACTTTTTAACTGGTACAAGGAAAGAAAAGCTCATAACTCTGGTTTTAGCATCCCTTCACTAACTTCCCCAGTAATTTTGAATCCATTTCAGTAAGATTTTTTTTATATCAGTGTGATTTTGTGCTTGTTTCTGATTGTCTGCTTCAGTTCATAATTAGTCCTTCCTTTTTTGTGCTTAAACAGCTGCATTTGAGCTCTAAATCACTGTTACATTATCTCACATAAAGCCCAAATATAATCGCATCTTTCATAAATTGGAGTTTTCATTAGGAGCACAGCTGAGCCAGGACTTGTTCTTCCTGGTTAGTGTTAAAACCAGGGATGCTTTTCTACTTTCACTTCAAGAAAATGTAAATATAACAATCCATACCTGTGGAAAACAAGTGATTTGACCTAAAACGAGATGTAAATCAGAGAGAAGGTTTCCAGATGAAAGTGGAGAAGCTGTTTTTAGAAACCACAATCATCAAAAACCCATCCAACAGATCAAGGTTTGACCCCACTGTGTAATCTCAGCTCTGCATGCACACACACACACGGTTCATATCACACCTCGCTTCCATCTGAAACACTTGACTCAAGCTTACCTTCTTCTGCTTTTTCCAAACTAAATCCGGTAAACATCCGATTCCTGGGAGGACAGTTACCTATCGATCTGTTTTCCAGCTCGTCTTCCTCTCTCTGGGTTTGTCTGCCGTCTTCAGCTTTGCTTCTCTGACTGAAACATGAGAGGTTAGCTAGTGTGTCTTCTTAGATGTGTACACAGAAACACACACACACACACACAGGAAGCCACATGCTCATCAGTTCCCAACTAAAAGGTTTTATTTCCTCCAGGCTGATGCAACCTGGAAGTTGTTTGTGTTCTTATCATGAATTCATAAATACAGGCACATATTTATTCACTTCAAGAAAATATTTTATTTGTGAATTATTTGGAAAATATGGATGTTGTGCTCCAAGCTGGCTCTGCCACTGGCTAGTGTGTGTTTCTTCAGGTGTAGCGCTGTGTGTTAAAGTGTTGGAAGGAGGAGCTTCTTAAGGAGACATCGGCTAATTTTAAGGCGTCAAGTTGCAAAGTCGAATTACTTTCAACTCATATTTTATATATCATTTCAACCGAAAGCATCATTGTTGCTTGGTTGTGCTATAAAATGGTACTATGTTCCTGGAAAATACATAATACTGCCCCTGCAGACAAACTGCAGAAGCTGCAGTTTGTCTGCAGCTCCTTCACAGATTGTGTTTCTCCAGAAGAACATAACCTCCTCCACTGATTTACCAGACCAGCTCCGGCACATTTGTGTTGGACAGAATCTTATTTAACAGTACCTTTAGTCAGAAATAAAACTATTATTTTAAACTTGAGTTCAGGTCAGAGATGAAAGTAAATGCTGGTTCAGCATCCATGCCATGGTACATGATGCACACAAAAATATTTAAACAAAAACTCCAGAAATCATGCTCAATACAATCTGAAGCTTTAATCGCATAGATGTTATTGCAGGTGAAATCTTTCAAATATACTGATTCATCCGTTAAAGTCAACATTGCATGATGCAACATTATTTCATAGGGGGGGAAAAGGGTTGAATTCCTTTGTAGAACAAAAGTACAAACGTTTAATCTGAGTCCAGATTCGTGCACTGAAGCAAGAAAGAAAAAGGAAGGAAGAATAAAACGCAGTAACATTGTCATAACATTCACAGTAACATCCTTTGGTTTAACCTTTATTCAGCTACGAATGACCCACATTTTACACTTGTGATGACATCGCAGTCAGTTATTGTCACCTCCAGTTTGCAGTCTGCTGGGTGACGACTTGGGGACTGATGGAGGAGTTTTCCTCCTTCATGCAGGGCTGGGTGTCTGCTGGTGGAAGGAGGTGCCACCTTAAACCAGGTGTGAGCTGTCACAACTCTCTGTGTTCATTTCATCGTTACTGTACGGAACAAAATCCCAAACACCTGCTGATTAACCCACTGCCTGGATCTCCTGCTGTCCAGCAGATTAATTGACTTTACTCGTAAATTTAAGACATTTAGGTTCTGCATTAAGCAGCCTGGTTATATGAGTGAATATGAGTGACATGGTAAAAGTGGGCGTTCATGCAGCCCATGCTCCAAAGCTCCAACTATCCGATGCTCCACTGGCGGGCTAATGGTACATAACCACTTTCTTCACCTAATCCAAACCTTTCTGAATGGCTGTTTGCTACTTCAATTTTAGCAGCCATTGGTTTCTTCAGCTTTTCATCACATCAATATCCACCAATCAGAAGAAAGAAACAAGGAAGGATAAGTAAAGATGTCTTGGCTTTGAAGTGATGAGCAGTGAAGTGAAGAGCTGTTTGGAAACATTATTTGTTTCTTTTGTGGCATTAATAACCCAGAGTCACTTTCCTTGTGGGTTTTCGTGTCAAACTGAACTGAAGAAAGCTCTGTTAAACAGAGAAGAGTCATCTGGGTTACTCAGTCTGCTGCTCCTTTGACAGGAAACACTCCTGATTCGAGTTTGTCTGCAGCTGCATCATCGTCTCTGTCAGGCTCTCATCGTGTAGGAAGTTGCAGTCGCTGTGCGGAGGAGCAGAGTGGAGGAGAATGTCCCTCTGTGGTTCCACCTGGACAGTCCGGTCCTCAGCTGGAGCAGCCAGAGCCGTCTCACTGTCTCCATACAGCTGGTCCATTCGTTTACAGAGAAATCCTTCCGTCTCTGGTGGAGACAGATTGTCTCGCTGTCCCCCTGTCCTCTCTCTGTACTTGTAGGACGCCAGTTTGATCACTCGCTGCAGAAGACATCTCCTGTAGGCTCTCTGGATCACTGTTGCTGCCAGATCCTCATGTTTCTTACGCAAAGTGTTGCTGATTGGTTCATACAACTTCTGCAAAAATGAATAACCACATTAAATGCAGTTACTTTCATTGTACAAGTGCTATCTTTTGGAGATAATATTGGTATTTTTTTCAGGGGTCTTCAATGTGTTTGTCAGATCCCTTAGTGAGGTCACTGAGATTCTTTTTGTTTTTTGTTTTTTTTCATTCAACGTTATACATCACATGAATCCAACATGAAACAAACTGATAAAAAAGGCATAAAATAATGTATTTCAGGTAGACACACACATTCTAGCTCTGAACATTTTGCCAAATAACAGTTTGTGAATGGCAGTGTCATTATTAGGCCATAACTAGGGCTGAGAAAACATTGAAGACCCCTGACTTAGACTATGACAAAAAAATAAGGATAAAACCTTTGTAGGGTTGTTGGCCATGAACTTATCCTCTATTGTGGCCTTTAGAGCATCCATTGCCTCAGATTCACCCAAAACCTGGAAATATTCAAAGAAAATATGTATACAGAGGTGTTCAAAGATCTCTCACACATTTTGGTCTTCAATTGTTACTGTAGTTTAATTCTGTTGTTGAGAGAGTTTTAACCAGAAATCCAGACCAACTAGAAGTTAAAACTTGATACGGATGACCGTAAGCGGAAAAGGTCTTTAATCCTAACCACATCTGTCCAAAGAATTGGTTCTACCAAATACTTCTTCAAAACCCAAAGAGACAGACAAGGCAGATCAGCTAGTAGGTTTGATCAACTTTGTGAGTGTCGGTGGCAGGGGTGAAGTGGCACATTTATGACTTTAAGATACCTGGAATGACAAGAGAACCAAGAGACCCACTGCTAACTGCTGCAGTGGACTGATCTGCAGCCCCCAAGCCCTGCTGGTTTGGGTTCAGATAACACTAAAATCGACATGTTTATCCATCTGTTATCTACCGCTTATCTGGTGTTGGGTTGTGGAGGAAGCAGCCTAACCAATGAGGACGAGACTTCCCTCTCTCCAGCCACTTGGGCCAGCACCTTCGGAGGAATCCAAAGGCATTCCTGGGCCAACCAAGAAACATAGTCCCCTCCATGTGTCCTGTGTCTTTCTCAGGGTCTCCTTCAGGTGCTTCCAGATGACCAGGCTTATCACCCTATCTCTGAGAGGCAAGACACTCTGCAGAGGAAACTCACTTTGGCCGCTTGTGTTTGCAAAAGAATGAGATCAACATGTCTCAACGTGTCTCGCTTGTAATCAACCAAAATAAAGAATGAGAATACACCCAAAGCAACTTTCTTCAGCTAAGCATGTAGATGGAAACACCGTACTTTGTGGATTTTTCTACTACACTCTGTTTATGTGTTGTGTAATGCCCCCTGTTCATGATGCATGCTTGGTTCCTACAACGGATGGAAGTAGATGTGGGCTCTTAACAAAACACCAACATTCAAAGGCACAGGAACGTAACTACACAGAGTGTTCTTTTTGTGGAAAAACACTACATACGTCTCCAAGAAAAAAGATAATATGGGTGATATTACCTCTGCAGTGAGAGCTAGCAGGATGTCCATACAGTGGATCTTGTCTCCGGGAACCAAAGGCAAGTCCATTTGCATCAGTTTGATGGTGTTGGGTTTGGGAATCCTCATAGGATCCTGTAGAGTATCACAGAGGTCTGACAGCTCACTGCGAAACACATCAGATTACAATCAGGTTCACCAGGACAAGAAGCCAAGTCTCACAGGAGGTCATTCACCTGCTAGGACTCACCTGTAGTGTATGAATTGCGAAGCTCGAGGGTCAAACTTCTCCCAGGTTTCATAGAACATATCAAAGTCATCCTCAGAAAGTGGGTCGGCGCTCTCCTCTGTGGCGACGTTAAAGTTCTCCAGGATAATGGCGATGTACATATTGACCACCACCAGAAAAGACATGATGATGTATGAAGTAAAGAAGACAATGCCCACCGCCGGGCTGCCACAGTTTCCTCTGACAGATGTGCCTGGGTTTTCAAAGTCTGGATCACAGTCTGGAGGTGTGTTCATGATGGGATTCAGCAGTCCATCCCATCCAGCTGATGTAGTGATCATAAACAGGCAGATCATACTGTTCCCAAAGCTCTCAAAGTTAAAGATGTCATCAATCATGCTTTCCTTCTTCACGTAAGCAAAATTAGACATCCCAAAGATGGAGAAGATGAACATGATGAGGAAGAGAAGGAGGCCAATGTTGAAGAGGGCAGGAAGAGACATCATTAAGGCAAACAACAGTGTTCGAATTCCCTTAGCTCCACGAATGAGACGAAGAATCCGCCCAATGCGAGCCAGTCGGATCACACGGAAGAGAGTGGGAGAAACGAAGTACTTCTCAATGATATCAGCAAGAAGAAGGCCTGAAAAGGAAGAAAAAAACGGGGAAGCTTTTAAAAATGTTCTGTTAGACATAACAAAACCATCTAATCTGCTTCCTCCTCACCAACAATGGACAATATAACGACTACAAAGTCAAATATGTTCCATCCGACACTAAAGTAGTGCTTTCGTAGAGCGATCATTTTCAGACAGCACTCTGTGCTGAAAATGACAATGAAGACAAGGTTGACCCAGTACAGGATGTTTTCCTTTTCAGGACTCTGCTCATCTGTTTCCACCATCATCGTCACCATGTTGAGACAGATCAACACCATGATGAGGATATCAAAAAACTGCTTGGTCACAAGGTCGAAGACTAGACCCTGGAACTTGTTCTAGACAGAAACAGAAAGAGTTGTTCAACATCCGTCATACTAATATTTACAGGCTTGGTTTATTTAAGTTCTACAGAAGGTCCTTGAACCTACTGTAGGCCGGGGAACAGGTTTCTGAGGCTTTTTGGATCCCAGTTTCTTCATGGCATTGTAGTATTTCTTCTGTTCTTCTGTCATAAATATGTCTGTTCCTCCGAGGTAAACAGCCAAACATAAATATTAAATGGCTGATAGAGGGAAACAGAAAATTACTCAATATAGGGTCATTGACAAGAAACTTATCTTTGCTTTCTGCTGGTTAAAATTGTCGATGATGACTCCTATGAAGAGGTTGAGGGTGAAGAAGGACCCGAAGATAATGAAGCAGACAAAGTACATGTACATGTACAAGTTGTCCTCATACATTGGCTGGGACTCCACCTAAACCAAGAAGGATGAAATCTCAGTATGCAGAGAAAACATAGTTACATCTCACAGGATAACAGCAACAGTTTTTCCCAGTTCCGGGACTAGGAAACCTGCTGGTTACAGCATCAACATCATTAAAAACTCAATTCCTAGGTACACTAGGTTTAATAAGACCAGAAACTGTACCAGTAACAATATGAGAAGTTCTGACCTCTCTGGAGTCCACTGCTGCATACATGATGTCCATCCAACCTTTAAATGTGGCCTAAAGAAAACAATGTACAATTTATTTTACAAATTTAAAGCTATGTGAATGTTAACTGGTAAAAATAACAACAACAACCAAAAAACAGTATAAATCCCTTGATGTTGGCCTTCTTACTGACCACTTGCAGCAGAGACAGGTAGCCCATCCCAACGTTGTCAAAGTTGATCTTTGTGTTCTTCCAACGGACCTCGGAGAAGCCTTTCTCAATCAGATCGAGACACTGGGTTTTATTGTTGACTTCCTCAGGAAAGAAATACTCCTCTGATGTTTCGTTGAAGCAGTAATAAAACTTCCCTGCAAACAGGTTCACACCCATGATGCTAAAGATGAGCCAGAGGATCAGACAGACCAGCAGCACATTGAAGATGGAGGGGATGGCACCAACCAGTGCATTAACCACCACCTACAGGCCAAAAGATACAACAGTAGAGAGTGAAATGCTAACCAAAAACAAGACAGATGCCTATCCATCTGTCACTGTTTAACCTGCCAATCTTACCCTCATGCCCTCAAAGCGAGACAAGGCCCTGAGGGGCCTTAATGCTCTTAGAGTCCTCAGAGACTTGATAGCTCCCAGCTCAGAGTATCCCAGGATGTTTGCTGTCAGTGACACCAGAGACACCTGAAAAACGTGTTGATGAGCTACACCTTTACATGAAGACTTTTGGTGGAAATACGAAGGAGTAATTATGCAGGATTAATCAGTTTCCTACATCTACGATGAGGAAGTCCAGCCAGCACCAGGCATTGGTGAAGTAGGTCTTGAATCCATAAGCGACCCACTTGAGAATCATCTCCACCACAAACACGTAGGTGAAAACCTGATCTGCATATTCCAGAATTATCTTGATTACCCGGCGCTGCTCAATGTAGATGTCCTCAAAGGCCTGTCAACAATATTTGGAGTTTTTAATGGATAAACCTTCATCATTTAATATGTCATGAATTAATATTCATAATCTTCATAGTACTGACAGAGGTGTTTGTGAAATGGATTGAATATTATAAATGCTTTCCCAGCTCGATACATCAGAGTTGGGGATGTACTATCAGGCCAATGTTCTGAAAAATGGTACCAAGCCCTGTTGAGAAGCCCAGATGATATTAATTTAAGCTTAAATTAAGAGATAATCCTGTTTGCCAAGGTTACAAAATAAAGACTTTTCTAAAATGTATCAGTACAGTTAGGCTCAAAATTATTCATACCTCTTACAGCTTAGGTCTAAAATACACACAGAAATTGCAAATAGGAAGGGTCTGCTGTAATCTTAATTCAAGTTTTCACTCTAATCAGTGAGATTAGGGTGATGGCAAGGAGACTGTTCAACCTCTAACCACTGAGCTCATCACCAATGATAAACTGTCAGAATATCAGTGAAAATGTGAAAAACTTTTCAGACACTAATATTTTTTATATGCAACTTAATTTAATTTTGTCAAAAGCTCTCCAGGCTTGAAAAATGCTTGAAGTATGTTGTATAATTTCTAATAATGGGATAAGATGGGACTCAGTCTTTTATCAAATAATCAGAGTAAAAGGTGCAACCTTCCAGTTACCAAACAAGGTTATTTTGTTAGTCATTCATATTACTCTTTTTGTTTTGAAAGGGTTAATAGAGTCAAATCATCTCACCTGTGTATGTTTAGCAGCCATGTTAGTAGTCACACTGTCAGCCATGCTGTAGTCCACAGATGGTCAACCCAACCATCAGATTAGTTTGTTGAGACCTGACAGCCCCATTGAACCAACCAATAAAACATCTCAGAGTAAAACCCTAAGATGTCAAAAACATCAACACATCAACAAGGAATTATGGTTTGAGTTAGTGCTAGTATGTTAAATATTGTGGGATAGAGTTTACCAGAGCACCACTGCTCAGCAGGATCATGAAGATGATGAATGTCTCGAAGTAGTTGTGCTCTACGATGGTGAAGCAAGTTTTCCTGAAATTAAACCAGATCTTTCCTTTGCTCTGGGTCGTGTCTATATCCAGACAGGGACAGCGATTGTAACACTCTGCAATAGAAACCCATACAGTTCAAACATAGTAGTGTTCATGGGACTGAATGGACGCCTAATGTATGATGTTTACACACTCCTGTTTCCAGCTGTTTTTCATGCAAAAATGTGCTGAAATAACTTCAGAACATTTACTTTACACAAGTCAACTGAAAAACAACCCAGTTTGTTTGATCATAACTGTGCATACCCTTTTAGTTTCAGCCTTCAAGTTTCTGGGTCATCCAAAAAGTATGTTTGGCCCAAAAATAAAACAGAGCATCACCAAAAGAACCGTAGTCCCAAATAGGAACATGGCCGCAGCTATAGAAAATTGTTCAGGTAAATACCTAGGTACTTATAAGAGTCCACTAACTCAATGTCCAGTCCCTGGATTTTCATCGGTGTTATTTAGGTAGGTCTGCGCCTGTGGAAGTCCACCACCAGCTTGGATTTCCCCCGCATTGATCAGGAGATGGTTCCACTAACACCAGTTCACAAAGTCCTGAGTCCAATGTCTGTACTCTGAGTCTATGATGAAACCAGCTATGGGAGAGACATCAGAGAACCTCTGAAGTTGGCAGCATGGGGAGTTGATGTAAAAGACTGCAGTGTAGATGGGCAAAGAGGAACTTTCCATTATTTGCTATTATATCAATTTTTTATCTTTTTGTTCTCCATTTCTTTCTGTGTAGCTGTGAAACCTTCCTTGAAGGGGCCATTGGCTGCTGAAAACTTAATATTCTTCTGTAGCTGACACACTAGGCCCTATACAACCTCAATTAAATGGATACAACACTTCAGCTTTTCTCAGTGCACTTACTTTCTGTATAGCAGTCCTCTGGAGTTTCTTCTACCTCTTCTATTTTTTGGACTTCAGGAGCTCTCTCCACAGTGCTGCAGATCGAAGACTCATCACCCTGAGCATAGACAGATCTTAGTATTAAAACGTTATTTTTAAAAACATTCAAATGACTTCATAATTTATCCACTGTGACAAAAAAGGTGGACTACTGCAGGAAAATAAAATTCCTCAACAGAAACCAAAACCCAAGATTTTACTTGTGAAAGCTCGTCTTCTGTGTCATCCTCCTCATTATCTTCATCTTCATCATCTTCATTTTCAGGCATGTCAAAATCAGACTCGGCTTCAGCAATGGGGACCTTCAGACATGTGATGTTATGGTAGTAGCTGCTCAGGAACGACAGATCAACTTTGGGAACTTGAACCATCGGCTGCTCAGAATTCACGATTGTCAGAGATAAAACTTCCTTTGATTTTTCACCTTCTTCACAGGGTACAGCTAAAAACATTGATTTCAAGTACAAAGACAAAAATAACTATTAAGAGCAAAAAACAAACCTCATATTAATATTTATATGTTAACAAATAATGTCTGCTCCCACCATTCACATCTGAGTTCACGTTTGTTTTCTTTCCCACCAAAGTCCAAATGTGTTTCAGGAACCAGGCCTTGGTCCAGGCTACAGCCCTGCTGATCCGGTTTATCGCAATCTGGAGATTGTTTTCTCCTTCATCTTCTGTAACTGCAAGATTGTCCCCACTGAATGAGCTTAGCAGCAAGGCCAGGAACAGATTCAGGACCTGAAACAAGATCAGGAACATGTTTTGAAACTTTTTAAAAACCAAACTCAGATTAGAAAGAGTTTTTCTGCACAGACTTACCACCAGGTTTCCAATCACCAGTACCATCATGAAGACAATCAGACACATAGGTTCCCCTGCAACTTGCATACAGTCCCACATTGTCTCGATCCACTCGCCACACAGAACCCTGAAGATGATGAGGAAGGCATGAAAGAAGTCGTTCATGTGCCAGCGAGGAAGCTCACAGTCTTCTGCAATGCGGCAGACACAGTCTTTGTAGCTCTTTCCAAACAACTGCATCCCAACGACAGCGAAGATGAAGACAATGATGGCGAGAACCAGCGTCAAGTTCCCCAGGGCTCCCACAGAGTTCCCGATGATCTTTATCAACATGTTGAGAGTCGGCCACGACTTGGCTAGCTTAAACACTCTCATCTGGAGATAACACGGTAAGATGGACATATGAGGACAGAAATATACAGAACTGGGGTCACAGCTTAATCATGGTGAGAAAGTGATGAACGGACCAATCTGAAGGACCGCAACACTGACAGACCCTGAACATTAGCCAGTCCTAGCTCCACCAGACTCATGGTGACAATGATGCTATCAAAGATGTTCCAGCCCACCTGTAACCAAGAAAACAAGAGACTGTAACCATGGGAGCAGTTGCTCAACATAAAAACTGTTCCACTTTTATTGATATATAATCCTGACCTGGAAGTAATAATATGGATCCATTGCCAAAAGTTTGAGAACCATCTCAGCTGTAAAGATCCCTGTAAAGACCTGGGGATCAGACATCAGACAAAAAATGATTACTTTGGTTCTTTAGGAGTAATATCACCAGCTAATTCAGGGCAGCGGGAACTGAGGACCAGAATTGAAAAACACCAGCCTAACCTGTTACCAGACCCTGTTACTCGACCTCAGCCCATCTAAGCCAACCTTCTACCAAATGTTACACCAAAATGCAATATTAACTCATTGGACTCAACCTTACTCTGTAGACTTTGACTCAGTTTCTCCTCTGTTACTGACCAAATTTCCAGTGCTGAGAAGATCTTCAAACTCCTCAGTCATTGGATAATGCTCCATGGCCATGAAGACAGTGTTGAGGACAATGCAGATGGTGATGGCAAGGTCCACAAATGGATCCATGACGATAGTATACAGAAGCTTTTTCAGCCATCGCCAACAGCCACAACAGTCCCACTTCAGGAAGATGTTAGCAAACATGTACCAGCATGGAGGACATGGTCTCTGGTCATCCTCAAACTCTGAAACACAAAGCTGCTGAGTAAGGTGAAATGCATCACTGAGCACCAATTAGTTTTTTTTCTTAATCTGTAAATTCAGCCAATTTCATGTACGGAATCCTTACAGAAACATGTAAAGTAAACTCAACTGAATGGTGCAAATTTTTTTAATACTTCAAATTCAGACATCTGGTGATCCATCATTGGATTAGTTCCAAGGATGGATCTTTTTTACAAGAAGAAACCTGAAGACTTATTATGAGTGGCAGAACCAGAGTCAATAACCCCAGTACGTTCAGTGAGTCTGAGTACCTTCCATGTTCGTATGCTCCTCTTGGCTTTGTGATGCGGGGTCTTGATTCTCCAAGAGCGCCGCCCTCTTGGCCGCTTGCTGTGAAGACAAAAAACAAACAAACATTCAGCTTTGTCCTGAAATGTCATGGGGGGTTTCTCTTCATCACATCTTACCTCCTCTTCTCTCTGCTTCAGTGCTTCCAGAATCTGGGCATACTCCTCTTCTTTTTGTTTGGCCTCGGCAATGTTAGCCTCATTCTGCTCAGCGTACGCCATGGCAACCACCGCCAGGATGAGATTAATGAGGTAGAAGGAACCAAGGAAGATGATGACCACGAAGAAGATCATGTAGGTTTTACCTGCAGCTCGCAGCGTCTACACAGATAAACAGAGGTGAGATGATGCTAGGACTAGCCTCAGCATTAGGGAGCTGTAGGGTACTGACCAGGTGGAAGAGGTTTTCCCAGAAGTCCTGGGTCATGAGTCTGAACAGAGACAGAAACGCCCAGCTGAAACTGTCGTAGCTGGTATACCCATAGTTTGGGTTTCTCCCTGCCTTCAGACACATGTATCCATCTGGACAGGTCCTGGATACACCATCATCATCATCATTATCACCATAATCAATAATGTTAATAGTAATAGTAATATTTACTTAAAGCTACCCTGAATCAGAGCTGTTTCCACACAGCAGAGCATCAAGTTGACCAGGTAGGTGGTAATAATTGTCTGTGAGACACAAGGACAGGTTGATGTTTGCATCTGAGCATGTGGATGATTATGATTTGTGAGGTAAAATACTTAACATGCTACCTGGGTTGTTAATGTGTGTGTAGAAATCAAAGTCACTGCTGTTGTTTTCGTGGAAACTGATGTTGAAAGCTCCCTCTGATGTGTCGTTGCGTAATAGCGGTGGGATCAGTACGCATTTTTGTCTGAGGTTTCCCATGAATAGCTGAAGACCAATGAGAGCAAAGACACTAAGGCAAAAGACAGTCAGAATCATGGCATCACGCAGCTTCTTCACTGATTGGATGAGCGCTCCGACAATCGTCTTTAAGCCTGCAGAGAATGTGGCAAAGGAAATATCAGAGTTACTGTCAGCTTTAACTACCAGTGTCACAATTATTTATCTACAATTTAATTATTGAATTATCAAGATTGCTCTCCTGTGAAACCAGCTCCCAGTTTCTGTCCATGAGGCAGACGTCCTGTCTACTGTTAAGACAAGGCTTAAAACTTTCCCTTTTCATAAAGCTGTTTATAGTTAGACTGATTGAGGTTATAAAACAGCAGCTGCTATAGGCTTAGGCTTAGGACATACTGACCCATTTTCCTCAGTTTGCTACTTTTACACACTACTGTCCACATTTGCATTATAATCCATTACAGTCTTTCACTTTGTTGTTTTCTCTACGTTGTTTGGAGTCTATGGCTGTTCATTCTTCCTTGGGCAGATTGCCCCACCTGAGCTTTGGATCTCTGCAGTTCCTTCAAAGTTGCCATATATCTCCAATCAGTGCTCTACTCTCTGACAGTTTAGGTGGATGTCCATGTTTTGGCAGGTTGGTCCATCCATGTTCTCTCCATGTTCAGATGACGGCTTGAACAGAGCTCTGTGACATGTTCAAACCTCAGGATGCTGTAGGACCTAACCTTGCTATAAACATCCCCACAACTTCTTTTCTGAACTGTTTGATGGGTTTCTTTGTCTTCACGAACCTCAAAATGGTTTCTTAGTCTGGGTCACTGAATATCATGAAGACAGTTGGGGTCCAAGGGTTCCTAGAAGAAAACTGTCCATTTTTTTTAATTTTTAACCTACAGAAAATATCAGTTTCTCTTTCAGTCCAAATATAATGTTAGACTGCTGTATTATCCATATCAGAACACATGATATAGATATGAAGTTATATTTTATCTGGTTTGTCAAGTTTCTCGTAAGTTCTAAAAGTCCCAAAAATATCACAACTCCAACCACCATGCTCGTTTCAGCAATGAAACGGACATACCAGGGATTACTGTGATGGTTTTCAGGGCTCGAAGCACTCTGAACGTCCTCAGTGCCGATACGTTTCCCAAGTCAACAAACTCTGTCAGGTATCTGTAAAACGGAGACATTCCTCATTATCCTCACATTTATCTTCATTTGAAGACATCTCAGAGGAAAGTTCATTTCAGCAAATCTAAGTTTGATGAAATACAATCTCTCCAGGAAGTTTTTTATTATTACGCCATGCTGATGACCATGAAGTCCAGCCAGTTCCACGGATCTCTCAGGAAGGTGAAGTCTCCTACGCAGAACCCTCTGGATAAAACTTTGATGGTTGCCTCAAATGTGTAGATGCCCGTGAATACGTATCTGTGCAACAACAGGAAGACATATTTGAGTCAAGAACCCAACATACTGAGCATGTTGTTAAACATGGGGAACCAATATGTAGTTTTATACTTTTACCTTTTTGTCTTTCTTTGGTTTTGTTTGTATTTCATTCCAATTCATGCAAGACACTTAGAACTGCCTTGTTGCTGAAAATGTGCCATTTAAATAAAATTACCTTACCTTACCTATTTACATGTTCTTCTGAACTGAAAATCTGGGCAAAAATTATGTATTTTTTCCAACCCTTTTCACACTGTGAAAAAATTCTGCACAATATCACTATCAAATTACCAAAGGTCAGCCATTTTGGAATGCAGGTAGCAAGAAAGAAACAGTATGTCACAAATATAAGTTTCAGAGTACTTTTTATTTTCTCAATTTTGATTTGTTTTTCTTAACCACAAAATTGAATTTCAACCTTTACTTTGCATCTCAAGGTTGGATTTGACTAAAAAGGATCAATGCCATATTCACTTAGGATTGATTCTCAAATTGGTGATTATAAGTCAGAACTCTTACTTTGTTTTCAACAGTTGTGGCTTTGCAAGATGATACACTGAATCACTTGACACTTAATTTTGAGTTTGTATGTTGAGGATAAGTTTGTGACATTTTTTAATAATGGATTATGGAGGTGAAAGTCAAAATTGTGACACCTTATGTTTTTTATTGTTTCGCCAGTGACACAAAACGGTTTTCCATAAATTAAGTCAGTGTGTGTGTGTGTGTGTGTGTGTGTGTGTGTGTGTGTGTGTGTGCGTGCTTACTCCACTGTCTTGCTCCACGGTGGAGGATCGCTCATGGTCATGAACACACAGTTGGTCAGGATTGTCACCATGATGAACAAGCTGAATAAAGTTTTAGTTTTAAGGAAAACAAAACAGTACGTTTTTAATGATTTATGACGAGCACAAACTCATTCATGTCCGATATAATGGAAACGCCACAATTGCAAATTTTGTTTTTCCTATATTCGGGGAATATGAATGAACTTTTGCACACATTTATCATAGGAATGCAGCTGTAGACGGTTTAAAACTCAGACTAGATGCAACACTGACTCTTGTTTAGCACAATTTTGGCCCCTGATGAAAGTGGTTCCTCAGTTTCAAACAGGAAATTACCACTCTGGGGTAACCTTCCAGCACACTGTGGATTTTAAAAGGATGCAACTACGATCAGGAGCTCTGAAATCAGAAGAAACTGCTGTCTTAGTCCAGATGTTTTCAAGACCTTTGGTTTCTAAAGAAAAGCTTTAGAAAGCAGAGTGATGTGATAGAGGATATGAATGGATGAGGATCCTGATGGAGAAGATCCTCAGAGGGCTGAAGGGACTCAACAGGTAACAGGCTGGTTCAGCGTTGAACCTGTAGATGACATTTCCCTTACTGAGAACGATGAAGGTCTGCAAAGAAACAGGGAAAACAGAAAGAATGGAGTCAAACTGATTTTCTCAGATAAGTTTATTACCTTCAGTTTGATTTTTATACATCTTAATTCAAATGAGAACTTTCATTTGTAGAAACCAAAAGCCAGTTATTCCAGTTAGTTTTTATGTTTGATATCTAAAGCTTTAAAATCACACCAATTGAGTTTGAACTGAACTTCCTGATATTTTTCTATCTCAGTCTTTAACCAAGACTGAACATCAATGTAAAAAAATATCTGACGTCAAATAAAGACCTAATAAACAACAGATAATTGGAAGTTCACTTTCATGTCCGATATAATGGACATTGATGGAAAATTGATCAATTTAGTGTGACATTTACTGATAAGAAGGTTGCACAGTCAAATTTCAGTGGAGAGTGAAACCTTTTGTGATTGGTAGAAGGGATCCAGCTCCTCCAATGGGATGTTGAGAAACTCAGCGGGCGGGTCTCCATAAATAAAGGGGAGGGGCTTCCCAGCTTCCAGGTCACTTGCTGGTTTAGGAAGATCCTCCTCTGCTATCTGCAAGAGGATAACCAATCAGATCAGGGTTGGTTATTGTCCTACTGATTGATTTTGTTACTAACAGCTAATAGGCTATCAATACCTCAATGTTCTGCTCCTTTCTGATTTGCTGCTCCTTCTCTTCAGCTTCATGCCTTCGCTGAATTTCCTCCAGTGAGGCTGGTGTGAAGCGTCTAAACACCTCCGCACCAACAGGGGGCAGCAGAGGGGCCATATTGACATTTTGGAGAACCACCCAAACTTCTGTGCTGCCTAGCAACCGCCTCCTGATGAAAGGAAGACAAAAGGTCTAAAATATCTTTCCATACAATTCAACAAAGAAAAGAAAAAACATATAAAAACAGGAAGTAAGCAAATCTCCAGCAGCCAATAGGAAGAGATGCTTTGATCAAAACAAGAAGCCAACTGCGATCCTTTGTCACCTGAATCCCAGATTACAGCAAACACCTGATTCATCTGATCTCATGACTGTAACACATCCAGTTCATTGTAGATCTGTTGACTGGTTGTTCCAGTTTTGGAGTGGGAATTCCAGTTCTCGTTCAGTCAGACCAGTTTTCCAGTGACAGCTGAGTGTTGGTGTTATTGGTTCAGTTTTGCTTTGATCGGCTAAGTTCTGATGTGGTTGGAACAGTTCTGGTGTGGTCGGTTTCGTTCTTGTGTAGTCGGTTCAGTCCTGGTGTGGTCGGACTAGCTGCAATATGGATGAACAACATCTGGGGTGGTCAGTCCAGTTCTGGTGTGGTAAGTCCAGTCCAGGTCTGGTGTAGTCAGGCATGTCTTGTATTGGTCAGATCAGTTCAAGTGAAGCCAGTCAAATTCAGGGTTGGTTGTTCTGTTGTGGTCATACTGGTTCTGGTCAGTTCTCAGGATGTTGCTGCTTTTGAAAGATGATAAGCTAGCAATAAATCAACCACATCGAAAACTCCAGGTGTTTCTCATATTATCTCCAGCTGAACAACCACTCCACACTTAATATTTAGTCTCCACTTTCATTGGCCCATTAAGGTCTGGAAGCTTCTGCTGTGGATCAAAAGTTTAATTTACGCATCCTCTTCACATTGACTCATTTACTGGCCTTCACTTTGGAGAGGTTTGGTTTTCTGAAAAAAATATGTCAGAAAAATAATCTGCATAAGAAAAGTGACAGGTAAAGTTCTGAACATGTTTAACTTGCTGTGCTCAGAACCGATCAGGAAAATCTTCCTGACAGGAGAATAGAGTACTGCTATTCCACATGAAGTTTTTTACTGTCCTTCATCAGCTCATGTGTTTCTTTAGATATTTGTTAATATCAGACTTACAGGCGGGCCGTTCTCAGCTGGTTTGTTCTCACTAGAACTGCTCCCCTCTCCTTGTTACTCCTCCAGAGTTCATGAAACAATGTTTCTCTCTTCCTGGTAACCATGGTTCTGTCTGGATCTGCCTGTTTCTGGATGTGTCCATCTGACTAACCGTCTCCATCTCTGCCCCTTTAAATCTAAAGGTTTCTTCTTTTTGCTTTAATCTGATTTGTTTGACCTCTCCCAGACTTTTCCTTTCTTGATGATACTTGATAACCAATTTTATTTCATTTGTGAATATAAAAGCTCTTTTTGCCTGTGCTAGCAGTCACAGTGAGGATTAGTTATTTTGATTTTGAAGCCGGATGTGGAGGAAATGACAGCGGGGTCAAACGTTCAAGGAAACAGAGTTTCAGTTATTCTGATCTGCAACAGATGATGTTCACCAACAATGAACCTTCCTGTTGTGTATTCTCCCATTAACAGCCTCTGATCAGAATCAACTCACCATAAACTGCATGGACCTTTACTGCCAAGCAGAATTATTATCAAAGAAAACTTATTTGCAGTGTATGTCAATATGGTGAAGACCAGATTCAACCTAAGCAGGTTACCAGTGCGTGACACAGTGAATAAACCCCTCTACCTTAATGTGGTGAATGATTTTGAGGACTGCAATGATCCTAACCCACTAGTGAGGTGATATTTCATGTCTCTAGACCCAAATGATGATGAGGGAATTGGCACATCCAGGTCCCTGAACTCATCTGCCCCTTGAAATCCCATTGCTCCCTTAGGTACTGGACCCACATGGACATGGCTTCCTGAAGCTTTTTATAAATTGGCCCTTCTGAACCCCTGGAGCCAAGATCTCATCAACAAGCAAGCTCCTTCCCCATGCCTGCCTTCAGGAGGGTGTCCCAGTCGTCCCAATCTGGATGAAGTTGAGCAATCACAAAGTCTTCAAATCTTTCTTTATCTGACCTCTCCACTGAGGATGGATCCTTGAACAACCTACCATGAGTAAGAAGATTGAATTTGCTTGAAAGGATGAGATATACCAGCTTGGTATAGTTGGGTTCCTTTCCATATGCATCGTCAGCTCTGGAACCAAACTTGTCAAGATGGGTTCTCTTCTACTCCAAAGCTCGGTTCAGTGGCACCAGGCATTTTATAACCAGGAGTAGGAGTGGGAGGACTAGTACCAAGCCACGTTGGACCAAAAGTTGATGATGGATTTTTAACTGTATCATCAGATTTGTTGCATTACATCTCAGATACTTGTACGAAAGCTGTTCGGTGATCACAGGTTGGTGGCCTCTGTTCATTAGAGAACATGGAATCTGAATGGCCGTGTTCAAGACCTCCATTACAGATGTGACTTCTAGAAGATGTGAACTGAACGTCATTGGTTCCTGAAGGTGGAAGCAGTTAAGGTGAGCAGATCTGGGTCTGTGGAGTGTGTGATGATGGGCGTCTGATCATAAATTGTTGTGTTGTGATGAGCAGAACTGTAATCGTGGAGGCAGATTCAGTCGGTATAAATCTCACACACTCGGGCCCCTGTCTCTGGTTTCCTTCTCATTTCCAGGTTTTACTCCGCCCTCTCGTCTCCATGGCACCAGCAGCTGTTGGGAGTCATCAGTTTTACTTTCTGGTGTAAAATTACAAGGAGGACGATGACCCAGCTCATTCCAACACACACACACACAGTTCATGTGTTCCTACATGGCTGTCTTTCAGCTCCTCCTCACCTCCCTCTGATCAGCCGCTAACCTCCTCCTCCTCTGACCTCTTCACCGTTCCTCCCTCCTTCCCCTCTGTCCTCAGATTAATCTGTTGATGCTTTCTCTGAAGCCTCAAACTAAACTGAGCTTAATGTCTGAGTTACACAGATGTGTGAAATATTCCTTCACATATTTTCTGATGAAAATCCTTCAACCCTCGTCAGTCCAAGCCAAGTCAGTCCAAGGACTTCAGAGAGCTAAATTCCCAATCAGCAGCTCTTTAGTCCATTTGAAATAAACTCTGTTCTCTTCCCCCTTGGTACAGTTTGTTTGTGGAGATATGAGGACAGAAATCCCACTGGGATGATTCATTATGCTATAAAATGGCTCCATATACTTTTGAAAATACATAATGCTGTCCCTTCAAAATTATTTGTTGCAGTTTTTAACAACTTTACCAGAAATAAAACCCAGAAACACACAATGTGATTAAATTTAGCATTTTTTCCTACTTATTCATGAACTCAGCCTCAGGTTTCTGTATTTGCAAATGGTTTTTAGAGACAGGTTTTTAAAACAATGTCTAAAAACAGTTTTAGATGCAAAAATTATGACTCAAAATGTTGCAACACATCTTCATCTCCAGAGTTGAACTGATTCATCCAGATGAGCAGAAAAGCCTGGTAGGAATCCTGGATCTGACCCGACTCGGGAAGCCGTCTGGAGGAGCCACGTTGTACCACTAATAAACCACGGGGTCACGACCTTTAGTCGTTTCTCTGAGGAGGTCAGACCTTTACACCCAGCAAACCAAACAACATCTTCAGGAGAATGTGGATAAACACCAGAAGACAAAACAACTCAGCTGAACCTGGAGAGGTTTGAGATCCTTTGGTGGAGTCTTACTAAAGATGTGGTTACCACGGCAACTCATTAGATACCCTCATTATCCTTTTGCTGCATTTCTGCAACTACATCTGACACGAAGCTCATCGCAACTCTCGGTTCCAACGCAGTTCTTTTGGTGAAGATCATTTCATCATCTTCACCACCGGTGTTCCCAGCAAGGTGTCGATAAATTCACACACTCACAAACATTAACATCACTTCCCAAAACAGCCAGAGCGCTCGCAAGGAATACGAGACGGGTATGGACGTATTTAAGGTGCATCTGTGAACGCGTTTATGAAGAAACCTGAGAGTGCTACTCCTCCAGCTGCTGTGATCTTCTCCACTGATTTAACAGGCCTTACAGTGTGTGTGTGTATGTGTGTTTGTGCGTGTGTGGGTGTGTGTGTGTGTGTGTGTGTGTGTGTGTGTGTGTGTATGCGTGTGTGGGTGTGTGTGCGTGCGTGTGTATTTGTGCGTGTGTGATTGGAGTGCATCCATCACCAACAAGTCACCGAGTCTCTTGTCATGCTGATAACCGGCGCCACACACAAACTCCCAGTCTGCTTTAATCCTCATCATGCTCGTCTCTGTTTCGCCACTAGATGGGGACGTCACATCTACAAACAATTTCTATTTATGGTTTCAAGTTCAACTATTTCAACTTCCTGAATATCATCTGACCCCAAGCCCCAAAACATTTAGCCATTATGGACTTTCAGAAATATCTGTTAGCATCTGTTGTTCAGCTAAAGCAGAATCAGTTAATGTGTGATAGTTGGGTAGTAACAGAGTATTTTAACTGTGCTGTATTTTATACTTTTACTTGAGTAATTTTACTTTAAAGTATTGCTACTCTTCTGTGAGGAACTTCACTGAATATCTGCAGTTTTTACTAAAGCTTCATGAAAGAAATTAATTTGGATTTTTTTTTTCTTTTGCCTGATTTGTTATTTTGAAATTGTGTTATTTATATGAATTACTTCCATTTTGATATTTAGAATCTCCACATAACTTTATATTTTGGTCCATCAGATAATGTAATTTTTAACTATTAAGTTATCAATGTTTTGATCTGTACTGGAGTTACTCCAGATACTTTTTTTTACTCTTACCCGAGTAATTTCTTAAATAGCTATTTTTTTATTTTTACTTCTGTAATTTTATTATGAAGTATTTCTGCTCTTACTTGAGTAAAATTTCTGGATTTTCTACCCATTGAATGAAGAACAAACATTTTAAACCAGATACAGACACACACCTGCACTCTGCCTATAAATGAGGACTTGGCAGCATCAAGGACTCAGTTTTGACGTTTTCCTGCAGTCTGAAGCAACGATGTTCTAACAACTTCTTTTCTTAAGGGAAACTGTTTTTAAATCATGCAGTTGTGATCAATTATCTTTGAAAAAACAATCAGAAGCAAGAAGTCACCTCTGCAGCTTTCATCCACTTAGAAGAAACAGTCTGAATGGGTTTCTGCTCATTCCTGCTGACATGAGACACTCGTCGCTCTGAGGGAACATACTGATAACGCCGTCATGCTCCCGGGCCGCTATCAGGCTGCTGTTCCAGCTCGCTGGGATGTTGTTTCACACCGATAGAGAAAAGTCTTCCTGTTTCTAATGGAGCCACACACTCATGCATGCGAGTGTGTGTAACCGTAGACGGTTGAACGCTGCTGGATGAGGTCAGAAACGTCCGGTATTTCCGCCCTTGCAGTTGGATTTTCACGCTAAAGTCAGCTGCTGAGTTTGAGCAGGAAGCCAATGATGGACCATTAAAGTCCTCCTGCAGGTAGGGGGCGCTGTTTAACTGCACACTTTTTCAAATTGTTATTGAAAAAACTTTTTTTTTTCAGTTTTAGTCTCTTTTTTTTGCATTACAGTCAATAATAATAATAATAATAATAATAATAATAATAATAATAATAATAAATGCAACAAATCTTTGTACACTGCACTAATAAAGCTGATTCAAAGCAACAGTCTGTACTATTTCCAAAATCCAGCAGCTTCAGTTGAAACATCTGGATATAACAACAGAACAAAGATTTGTAAAAATTCAAGTTTTCTTAACTGACCGAGCTTCAGAGGAGAAGTGGAGACAAAACAAACTAATTCATCCAATTCAAGATGAGTTCTCCAAACGGCAAAAAAGCCAAATATCTTTAACAATTCACTGGACCTTTACTTCCAAACAACATGCAGGAGGAACAGTTCAGTCCACTGCAGGACTGAAACATTCAGTCTGGTTCCTGCAGCAGCAGCCATGAAAGCTGATGAAGAGTCGGTTTTCTTAACGCTCTAGAAAAACCAAAACACCTAAAAACCAAATGATCCCTGCTCTCTATACTGGAAAAACAAAAACTGGAAGCTTTTTAGATCTTTTTCATTCCAGTTTCTCTGTAGAGAAAACAGAAAGAATCGAACTGTTGATATTTTATTTACACTGCAAAAACACAAAATCTTACCAAGTAACTTTGATCCATTTCTAGTGCAAATTTCTCAGTACACTTGAAATAAGACAAAACTAACTTACAATTAACTTTTCAGCAACACATAGGAGCTTTTTTAAGTTAATAATTCCTTAGTATTGATGATTTTTTTTTTCATCAATATTGAGGACTGGCAGATTATTTCACTTATAATGAGACTTTTTTCCTTATAATCTGCTGGTGGACCTTGTACTTTTTAGTCAAAATTAAAGAATTATTGACTATATTGTCCTGAAAAGTTACCTATAAGTTAGTTTTGTACAAAAACATTTGCACTAGAAACTAGACCAAAAATACTTGCTAAGATTTTCTGTTTTTGCAGTGAATGCAGCTGTGCACAACAGTAAACAATCCTAGCAATATCCTTTGGTTAATACAGTTAGCATAATCTCAGTGTAATTAGCTTAAACATATTTACAGTTGTTGTGTTTTTGATATTTTTTTTTCTTAAAGATGGAATCAGGATCATATCATCTCTGCACGCATCGCTGGAGCTGCAACATTTTAACTTTTGTTTTTCTGTTTATTTGCTTTTTATTGCAAAGATGTTTGGAATGAGATCACAACTCATCATACAAACATTCTGCAGGTAACTATACTCCTCATCACACAGGTAGGAAAGAGGAGAGAGACTCAGATTGCTCAGAGATAAATTACAATCTTGTAAAAGTCTTTAGTTTCAATCTTAGCGGATATAATATAGTAGTAAAGTTTCATGAAGAAAATTAGTTAAAAACATATTTAGACTTATTTTCTCTGCTTTCCATCTGTTTTCTATTTTCACAGAATGTCAATAATTGTTCAGCTGATCTTGCTGGATCCCTCTTCCTCTCTAAATACTTTAAACATGTACTGGACTTCAGACGTGTCGGTTCTGGAGTACCACAAGGTTCTGTTCTTTCACCCTTTTCACTCTCTGTGACCGTGAACGCCTCACCAGAGACTCAACTGAGAAAACTTTAACGTTTCCTGCAGCTGATATCTTAATGACATGTCTGCTTAGAGACAATTTATCTACTCAGTTTAACGACTTTGTTTATGCCTTCACAGCAGCAGGAAGAACTCATTCATTGCACCATCAGAATATTTCACAAGATGTCGAGGCCATTTATCCATGTAATAGTCATTAATATAAAAATGGATCCCAAAGTCTCCATCTGGTTTTTGAAGACGACATTAGACCCTGCAGGCGGGCGTAACACCAGCAGCAGCTTCCCGCACAGCTCCAATGCTGCTGATGCTCAGGCCTTGCTTCAGATGCCGGCAACTGGAGAACCTGGAACCAAACTCTCACCACCTCACTTTGTAAAACCTGGACGGCTGCGTGGACGATGGAGCTGAGGTGTGAGGAAGAGGAGAGCAAGTCAAAGATCTACATGACGAGGCGAGTCTGAAACGGGCCGATGCCTGGATGTCTGGGACATTAAGTGCTGCAGAGTCAAAGGTAAACGCTCCTTGATCAGCTCATCTGGAACAAAACATTGATGTGTTTTCTGTTCCGTAGGATTAGGCTGTCAAGGTTTTTACACCATTTTTTAAATGTGGGCTTAGAGCAGATTTTCCCAACAATTTAACAAATCCTCTAAATGCGGGTAAAGGTAGAACAGCTGAGGACCGGTGAACATTTCAAGTAAATGTCAACAAGTATTTTTGACTTGTTTCTAGTGCAAATATCTTATTAGAATCAGGATTCCTTTAATGTTATTGTGCAAGAAAAAAAGCACAAAAAATTTATATAGCAACTCATATAAATACATACAAAATATAAGTAAACAAATATAGCAAATACAGAGAAACATTTCAGCAACAGATATGAGCTTGTATTAAATAAATAATAATTTAATATTGATTAAGAAGTTCCAGTTCCTCTGGCAGATTATTTCACTTATAACAGGGAAAAATGTCTTGTTAAAAGTGAAATCATTTGCAAGAGGAATGCAAATTTTTTTTGACAACATTAAAGAATTATTGTCTTAAAACAATCTCCTATTTGCTGCTGGGAAGTTACTTGTATGTCAGTTTTGTCTTATTTCAGATCTAATAAGATGTTTGCACTAGGAACTACTGGGCATGTTGCAGTAAATCAATTAATTGCATGATAAATTCAGATGAACTCAATAATTTGCATTTTCATGATTGTTTTTCTCATTTCTACTTCACTATCTACCAAAAGCTGGATGACTGGTGTTTTGGTTTCAACTGGCTCCTTTATTGAAGGATTACAGAGACTTTATAATTCAGTTTTTTATTTATTTATGATATTTAAAGTGTCTTCCAGTTCCATTTTTGTAGGATGTAAAGCTTATTGATCTTTGAGAATGTGTTCCTGTATTATATTACTTAAAAATGGTCTCAAAACAACAATATTATCATTTATCGCAATAAATTTTGGGACAATTTATCATCTAGCAAAATTTATTATCCTGACAGGTGTATCCTTACACTTTGTAAGATTTAATGTTTTTTCATACACTTTTTGACGATTAAATGCATTTTCACACAAAAAGCAACTTTAATCCCACTGAAAACCTGAATCTGTTAATCAGAGTCAATGACCCCAGCAGCAGTTTCACCTTCACGTTGATGAGGTCAGGATAAAACCTCAGAGAACTCCTTCCCTCCCTTCAGTTCTCGCCTAATGGCTGCAGGCGTCTGCTGACATCCACTAAATAACAGGCTAAGTATTTGTGCCGAACTGATCCAGCACCACATGCATCAAACAGCTGCATGGACTGCGAACAGGCGCATGCTGCAGCCGGGTTGTGTTCTCTGGAGCGGCGGCCCTGAATGCTGGTGTTGGATTTTGCTGCGTTCGCCTCTGATTGAGTCGTCGCAAGAGACAAACTCTATGACAGTCCACGCCCGTTTCTCCAGTTTCCCTCGGAAATCTCTGCGGACAGAAAGGAGCCGCGGTGTGGAGCTGCTGCCAAACAGCGACACACACACACAAACACACACATACGTTCACACCAACGCAGACTCCAAAAGGATCGCATTGCAATTCAGATGCCAAGAAACTTCTAACTCCTAAAGCATATGTGCTGCCGTCACACGTGTGTCGGAGACTCCAGTTCGGTTTTGCTTCTGAAGCAAAATGCTTGAAAAATTCATAAATCTCTAAGTTTTATGGCTTGAGCCAGAAATACACCTTCAGAGACGCCACTCAAACTCTGATCGGGTCAGGAGGGAGATAAAATCAGAAAACATTTGTCGTTTTATCTGAACGCACAAATCACTCTGAGGAAGTTAGAAATATGACGTCCAGTTAAAATAAAAGTTTACAGACATTACAGGATCACCAGGAAGGAAAGCAGAGGGTTATTTGTCTCTAAAATGAGGCTAAATGTCAATATTAATAAGACAGAAATTAAGCAACAGTAACAGTCAACAGCAATTTTCAGGAAAAAATGCAACTTAAAAAGTTGAAATGTGGAGAAGCATTTATAGAAACTGACACAATCTTAGTTTAATCAAAGTCTGTTTTGATCATTTATTTACTGTTTATTCACTTATTTCTTGCCATCTTAGTTTATTTCTTGTATTAATTCAGTCACTCCCATTGATTCATTTCTGGATTTATTTTAGATTATTTACTGTTTCAAGCTGTTTGTATCTTAAAATCAGAGATTGGATGAGGAGCCAAAAATTGTACTAAAGTAAGAGTAGCACGACTTAAACATAAATTTACTCAGGTAAAAGTAAAAAGTAGCCGTTCCAGAAATTACTTAAGTAAAAAAATGTTTCAGTTCAGTGGAAATGTTGGTACTTCAAGGGCTAAAATGAAAATAATTCATATAAATAACATAAATACAAAACGATAAAATCTGGCAAAGTAAAATTTTTTCAAATCAATTTCTTTCAATATATTTATAAAAATGTATAAACTGCAACTGTACAACTGTATAGGATCATAGACAGAAAAAAGGTAATATCTGCCAGAAAGCTCAAAAAATTGTGAGAAATAAGTTCAGAAGTACCGAGATTAGAAATTTTCAATTTTTTTTTTTTTTTTTTTTTTTTACTTTTGAAATTTAGAAAACTTCCAAAAGTGGGAAAAAAATTCTAGAAAATTCATGAAACTAATATAGTTTTTTGTTGGAAATTTTACTTCAATAAATTGTGAGGAAGCAAAACTTGATAATAAAATTAATTAAGTAAGAGTTAAAAGTGCAGCGCAGCAAAAATACTCCTAAAAGTAAATTTTTCCAAAATAATACTCAAATAAATGTAACTAGTTACTACACAACTCTGCATAAAAGCCTTTTTTATTTCGGGTAAAAATGACAGTTCGGGTTCTGACTGTAGGTTTCTTATTCTGCTGCTATTCCTGCTGTGGAGGACGAATGTTACTCTCAGTAGTGACGCCTAGTGGTCGGGGAGAGAACTGCTGCTAGAGTATCAAAATAAACATGAAGAGATTTTTTGACTTAATAATGTGGAGGAAATATTGATCCTGAAGAAACTCTTCGCTGTGATGTTTCAGTAAATTTCTGCAAAATCACCAAATTTATTTCCATATTTCCCTTAATTTTTCACTAACATCTTGTTTTGTGTTTTCAGTCCAATGAATCCTTATTTTGTTATCTTGCAACATTGCTGCATCCAAAGTTGGCTAGTAACTAGTTACATTTACTAATTTACTACTTATTTCATTATGAAATTAGTAAAAATTCATGACATTTTACTGGAGTAAAATTTCTGGATTTTCTCCCATGAATGAAAAACAAACATATTTTAACCTAAACTCCACAAACACACAGACACACCTGCAGTTTCTGTTAAAGTTTCACAATTTTTTTATTGAAAGAAACTGATTTGGGAAAAATGTTTTTATCACTTTTTGTTGCTTATATAAATGACATTTTTGTCTTTAAAATACCAAAACTTGCACTGAACTTTACTATTTGGTCTGTTTGATGATGTAATTTTAAATATGAAATGATTGATAAGTTGGTCAGTGACTCTGTACTTGAGTAACTTTTTACCAGTAATTTCTTGGACGGCTGGTTTTTACTTTTACTTGAGTAAAACTATGTTGAAGTAGTGCTGCTGACCTCATAATGCAGATGAACTTTGACCTGAACAGGTGCAGTAGACACCAGGCCTGATGGCGGCATCACTTTACCTGCCTCTCTTCTTACCCTGAGGCGCCGATCACTCAGGAAGAAGGTAAATCTGGGCTCATTCGCGCTGCAGTTTGTAAAATTTTTATGTTTTCTTGCAGATCGCAGCCATTTTCCCCATCTGCCTCACTGCTTAGTGTTTCTCTTCAGTTTGTTTCCCTTCACATATTTTGCAGAGGATTGCCGATGGAGATCCAAATGTTTTGGTGAAATTGAACATTTCATGTCATTTAGTCTCAGAGTATCAACCTGATTGATTGTATTGCATCACATTCATTTTGTACATTTTGTACACCCAACCCTACTCATTATGAATATTAATATTACCTGAGGTTGACTGCTTTGTTTTAAATCAGAATGTACTCAGCTAAGCCTTCAATAAATTTATCGCATAATCAATTTAAACAAACTTGAACATTTTCTTGTTTTTTCTGTTTTTCTTTTTGCCAAAAACTGGATGACTAAAGGCTTCAGTCTGTTGCGATGGTCTCAACTACACCGTAAAGTCACAAAATCTTACCAAGTATTTTGGTTTACTTCTGGTGCAAATATTTCACAGCACTTAAAATAAGACAACTAATTTACAAGTGACTTTTCAATAAAAAATTAGCCAATAATTTCTTAATATTGATTTTTTAAAGTACTAGGTGCACTGGCAGATTATTTCACTTTTAATAAAACATTTTTCCCATTTTATAAATTAATTCATCTGCCAATTGAACTTGAATTTTTCATCAATATTAATGAGTTATTTACTTAAAACAAGCTGCTATTTGTTACTGAAAAGTTACTTTTAAGTTGATTTGTCTGATTTCAATTGTACTGGGATATTTGCACTAGAAGCTGGACTAAAATGATTTGGTAATATTAAATGTTTTGCAGTGCAGCTGGAGACTCGACCTGCTGACCGCTCTGTCCCTCAGGGCTCACCTGTGTGATGCAGCTGCAGCAACCCGACCAGCGCGATAATTTGCCCAGATTGAAAGTTTCCCGAGGAAGAAAACGCGAGCTCATCTCCGAGCTTACATACCATGCTATTGCAAAGCCTGGCGTGCTAATCTGACCGGCTAACTGCTGCTTCCTGTGGCAGATGGTTAACCTTTCAGCGTGACCCTGTTCAGTTAGCGGTTAGCCGGGCCACAGCCTCACTGAGCTAATTTAAACCCCAGCAGTTGTTGGTGGCAGCAGTTGTTAATATCTGATCTCTGATCGGTAGGTTGAACACAGACCGACCTATAAATACCTTCTGCTAGTTTATGCTAACCCCAGACCGGACCGTGTTGCACAAAACTGAACCTGAAGCTCATCATCATCACCATCCTCCTCATCAAGAGGCTCCTTAAACTATTAAAAGTCTGAGTCACATTTAGTGATGGATAATGTGGCAGAGCGTAGCTCTCTGCTGCGGTCTTAGGTTTACAGTCACGGGATCGTCCTGCTGATGTTGCTTCACACGTCGGACCCAGAACCATCTGAGTGGCCCGGCTGCAGCTCCGGCGCTGCTGATGGGATCCAAGCTGCTGCTCTGACCAGCAAACAAAGAAAACACAGTTTCTCTTCTCCCTTCAGCTTCCAGGTCCGGTTTCTTCACCCCTGGGAGAACCTCAGGGTTCAGTTCTAGGGCAGTAACTAGTTACATTTACTAACATAACTTTGTCATGTACTTTTAGGGGTATTTTCACTATGCTGTACTTTTTATTTTTACTTAAGTTATTTTATTATAAACATCTCTACTCTTACTTGAGTAAAATTTCTGGATTTTCTACCCACTGAATGAAAACAAACACCTTTTAACCATTAATTCACCAGACACACACACACACACACACACACACACACACACACACACACACACACACAGTTTTTATTAAAGTTTCAGAATTTGATTTTAAAAATTTTGGGGGAAAATAAATAAATAAATAAATAATAGTAATAAATAAGAATAATAATCTTTTGCCCACTTTAATCATGTTTTGTTATGAATTATTGTCATTTTGGTACAAAAAATGACAAAATTTCCACTTAACTTTATATTTTGGTCTGTCTAATATGTAATATTTCAATATTGAATGATTTGATCAGTTACTTAGCACTTGATGTTTTACCAAATACTTTTTACTTTTGCTTGAGTAGTTTTATTTTGAAGTATTTCTACTCTTACCTGAGTACAATTTTTAGATTTTCTCCCCACTGAATTAAAAACATGTTTTAAATAAAAATTCACCAGACACAGACACTCACCTGAAGTTTCTGTTAAAGTTTCATAATTTTTAAATGAAAGAAACTGATTTATTTATATTTTGCCTAATTGTGTTTTTTTTTTTTTTTTGCTACTTCTATAAATTATTGTTATTTTGGTCCTAAAATACCTAAATTTCCACTTATCTTTATCTTTTTGTCCATCTGATGATGTAATTTTCAAATATTAAATGACTAATCGTTTGATCAGTTACTCAGTACGTGAGCAGACTTCGTACCAAATACTTTTTCACTCTTACTTCAGTAATTTCTTGGATGTCTACTTTTTACTTTGACTTGAATAAAAATATGTTAAAGTATTGCTACTTTTACCTGAGTAAAAGTAACCATCAGGCATCAGCATTGTTTATTTATTTTAGGTTTTTGTTTTTTTATTTTGTATTTTCAAAGTTCCTGTCAATTTTAAACAATTTTTTAACTCAAAAACACGATAAACACCCCCTGCCTTCAGGCTTAGCAAGTTTCCTGGAGGAAACCTTCTTTATTTTTAACAAATGTATTTCTTCTCTTGATTTAGTTCTGCATAAAAAACCCAACATCACAAACTGGTGTAAAAATGGATCCCAGCCTAAAAGTTGACTCATTTGTCAACGCTGCGGTCCAGTCCACTTGCCTTCAGTCCTGTCTAGACGCCACAGAGAGACACTGATCCATGCTTTTATCACCTCATGCCTGGATTACTGTACCTCTCGTTTGACTGGATTTCATCAGGTGTCCCTCTCACTGCTACAGTACAAAATGTGTCTCTTCAACTCGTGCAAGCCAACAAAAGCACATAGCTGTGGTTCTTGGGTTCCTTTACTGGCTTCCCCTTCAGTTTAAAGTAAAACAAACTTTTTTTTCATGTTGTGTAGCAGTTAAATTTGCCCCAGAACCAAATTAAGAGCAAAATAAAACTTACTCCTTACATTTTCCTTCTTATTTTGAGAAGTTTTTAATTTAATTTATTAGGAGTGCGACTCAACCAGAACCAGTTTAAAAACAAAACCTCCAGGGATGCGCTTCTATCTTCACTTTAAAAAAATGTAAACATAACAATCAGTTCATGTGGAACACAAGTGATTTGAATTAAGATAAGATGTAAATCGGAGAGAAGGTTTCCGGATGAAAGTGCCACTTGGAGCAGTGGAGAAGCTGTTTTTAGAAACCACAATCATCGAAAACCCATCCAACAGATCAAGGTTTGACCCCACTGTGTAATCTCAGCTCTGCATGCACATAGACACACACACGGTTCATATCACACCTCGCTTCCATCTGAAACACTTGACTCAAGCTTACCTTCTTCTGCTTTTTCCAAACTAAATCCGGTAAACATCCGATTCCCGGCAGGGCGGTTACCTATCGATCTGTTTTCCAGCTCGTCTTCCTCTCTCTGGGTTTGTCTGCCGTCTTCAGCTTTGCTTCTCTGACTGAAACATGAGAGGTCAGGTAGTGTGTCTTCTTAGACGCACACACAGAAACACACACGCACACACACACACACACACACACACACACAGGAAGCCACATGCTCATCAGTTCCCCCTGCTAATCATTTTTTCCCTCCGGTCTGATGTGACCTGGGTTTAGTTAGTGTCATTTGTTTTGAGAACAAAAACCCAAACCTCTACCAGAACCACTTGGCATCAAACCTCCTCTCACAGACATCACCACCTCAGACTGGGGCTTTGGAGGATCTGTCTGCGTCATATTCAGCTTCGTTATTATTCTTGTCATATTTATGATTTGAAGTGCAGCAACAGTCAAAAAGAGAATGAGGGAGTGAGATTAATTAACACAACAGCTGAACTTAAAATAAAACTGAAAAGAAACTGAAAACCAGCAAGAATGGCCTGACAAAAGAATAAAGTAAGAGTGTTGTCATGTCTGTTAGTCTGATAAATCACAACATTTGTTACATTTTCAGCTGCTGCAGTTCTCTTTCTCACTGCATTGTGTCAAACCAACCAAACCCTAAAAAACAGTTCCCCTCCTCGCCTGCGGTGGAGCTGCAGCAAGAACCACAGAAGGAAACGACACAAAAACCTCTAAGGAGGACAGCGAGCGCAACTACACGAAATGTAAGCAAAAATGGACTAACATCAGATTTTAGCGGTTGTACGATTTCTCTTTTGTCTTTTTTAAAAGAATAAGCGATTTCTCCCGCTAGAGCTAGCTAAACTCGCGGGGTTTTTTTTGGTGGAATTTACCCAGAATGCCCTGCTCTACAATCCACTTCCTGCTTTTGGAGCGGTCTTGTTTACATAATGCATTTGAACCGCACCAGAGTTCACTTCAGCCGAACAGAGTCCTGGGTTTTCAGGTGGACCACAGTTCATTCATATCTCCCCAAACAAACTGACTGGATTTGGATTCAAGTGGACTAAACTGGGCTTGTGTGAATGCAGCCTTAGAAACCAAACACAAAGGAATTAAACTGGTATGGAAATACCTTTGGAGCAATAACGAGTGCAGATAAATAAATTAAATTATGCAAAATCTAACATACATAAATAAACAACAAGGAAATGATCCATTACTAGAACCAAACTACATTTTTTAAAAACTGTCAGCAACAGAGGAGATTCTCATCTTTAAGGAACCAACAGACATCTTAGCAGTGTCATAGTTAAAAAGTCGGAATCTCAACATGGTGACGCCCATAGACATTGTTTGGTTACGAACATAATCTTAAGCTTTACTTTTAGATGCAGTCTGTGTCTTGTAAAATAAACATGTTTCCACCACTTTGTACTGCTGCGAATGCAAGGAGCAGTTTTATTGAAATGCGGAGGGCCTCAGAAGTCATAACCAGTTGCTCCCAGTTTCTCAGTGGAAAATCTGATTTTGATTTGGAGGACCTTTGGAAAAGGTCCAGCTAAATTCACACCTCATTTGTTTTTGCATTTTATCAGAATAAAAATATGAATGTGTTATGTTTAATTTTCTATTACTTTAATGGATGATATAATGCAGGCATGTTTATACAGTGGTAGTTTCCACTTATAAATAGGAGGAACTTTTAAGATGTTGTCGAATGTTTTTTTTTATATCTGATTTGTACATTTCCTTATCTGTTGCTATCTTTAATGCACATTTTAATAACCATAAATCCAAATATTCAATAATAAGCATTTACAATGTACCATGTAATTTTTTTAAAAAAAACTTAAACTCAAGGGTTAATAAAATGAATGGGGGTCAAACTAAAGTTGTTGATGTGAGTTTTGCTCTTCGTCCACTAGAGGGAGCACTAGTCAACCACACTGGTCTGGTCCAGCATCAGATAAGTAGAGTTTTAAAGTAAAAAAGTAAAAGTACTTTCTTACTGTACTTAAGTAGATTTTTGAGGTATCTGTACTTTATTTGAATATTTATTTTTCTGATGCTTTTTTAACTTTTACTCCCTACATTTTAAGAGAAATATCTGTATTTACTCCTTACATTTTCATTTATAGCTTGCTACTCCCATAATGAAAATTAATTACGAGGAGTCAAATCAAATCATAAAAAATCCACATCTCACACAAAAAGCATTATAGTGTCAGTAATTCTCCATTCAGTTGGATGCAGCCAGAGCAAAGCAGAAGAAGAACAAACTGTGGCATGAGCAAAACAACATGGATGGAGACTTTAACCTGAGTAACTTCGCAAACAACAGAAGACATTCCCCATTTTTCACCTTATTTTAAAAAATCCTGATACAGTCTGGTGTATATGTATGTATACACACACACACACACACACACATATATATATATATATATGTGTGTGTGTGTGTGTGTGTGTGTGTGTGTGTGTGTGTGTGTGTGTGTGTGTGTGTGTGTGTGTAAATCAATTTTCACTGTGTCTCTAATTTATTCTAAAGATAAACTAATATTGTTTTGAAAAATTTACATTTTGAAAACTTAAATACCTTTTCTTCAGTCCTACATTATATAAAATGTTACTTTTATCTAATTTATTGTAAAACTATATTAGGGATGAACTACAAAACATATAGCGCTATTAACATGAGTTTCACCCAGGGGTGTCAAACTCCAGTCCTCAAGGGTCGCTGTCCTGCAGTGTTTAGATGTGCCACAGGTAAAAAACAGTGGAATGAAATGGCTTAATTACCTCCTCCCTGTGTAGATCGGTTCTCCTGAGCCTTGCTAATGACCTAATTATTCTTTTCAGGTGTGGTGCAGCAGAGGCACATCTAAAAGTTGCAGGGCAGCGGCCCTCCAGGACTGGAGTTAGACGTTGAGATTTGGACTGTTTTGGGGTCGGAACGGCGCCATGCTTGCTATTTAAGAGCGTGAGGCGCATGCGCTAGATAGCTTAATGACGCGACGTGAGTATTTAATGAAGACGCGGTTCGCACCTGGCCGCAGGAGACATCAAACCAACGTGCTGACATACATTCATTCTGGAACCCGGATTAAAAAAAAGACTTTTCTGATCTTCTAAGACGCTGAATCCGAGTGGACGCCCAACTTGAATAACTGAGAACTTTTCTGGATGTACAAATTGTCTCCTTGTTGAATGAGCCTGGCAGGTTGGTGTCCACCTGCTACAGTGGACGCGACTAGGGCGCAGGAGCGTCATGATTGAAATCGCTGGGTTTGTTATTCGGTAAGTTATTTTTAGGATACCTTATTCTTAATTGTTTGCTTCTTCCGTCATGAAAATATTGAAGCCGTTTTCTGTGTTTAAAACGGCACCAGAGGAGGAGCGACCCGGCCATGGCGTCTTGGCGGCAGTTTGATTGCTGGCGTCCCGGAAATATCTGAGGAATAAAAATGGCGTCTGGAATTGGCAGCAGATCGATAATGGATATACCTAGGGTGATCTACAATCAAGTTGAGGATCGCTTCAAGCTGCCTGGGGGATCCGCCCGACCCATCAAAGGTTGGTTAGGTCAAGCAACTGTTCGATGTCGGGTCCAGAAGACATCTCAGGGTAGGAGCTGCTGGTTTTGCTGCTGGTTTTGCTGCTGGTTTTGCTGCTTGGTTTTGCTGCTGGTTGAAGGCCTATGCTAGGCCTCTTGCTCTGCTGGTTTGGTTTGGCTCTCTGCTGAGTCTGAGCTGAGAAGGATTCTGCTGGTTTAAATCCTTATGGTTTTGTTTTTATACTTCAGTTTTTGAAACAACTGCTGTGGTCATGTTGACCTGTAGAGGTTTTAGTTGTTGGGATCTTAAGTTCATGGTTGAAAGTAGAGTTGTGATGTGAAAGAAAGAAGGCTGCCATGGATTTGGCAAATTCAGTTTAGAGGTTGCAGGAAGTGATTTAGCCTAGGCATAATAAATATCATGACTTGACATCGATAACATACCTACATATTTAATGTGGCTGTGTTGTCGTATTAACATAGGTGCTTTAAGATGATATTTATCTTTTTGATGAATATTATCTAATTTTTGGGTGAAAATAAGGTCTTACATTTCTACATACCTTTTTTATTTTTTGTGCCTACTAAATATTTAGTTTCAAATTTTATCTAAATATTTCAAAGGCAGGGTTCATACTTTAATAATTCAATAAATCAAACAAATTTTATTTACGTTAATTTAAAACACCGTGAAAACCGATTTTATTTTTGCGCGGCCTCTTGCGATTTCATCTTGGAATTTCATTTCTTCTGGATGACGACGGTCAGCGGAGAGATCTACTGGAGCTGCAGGTCGGAGGTCACAGAGGTAATGTTCACACTGTCTAATCAATCTCTTTTTGCAGGTTTTCAGCTGCAGTTAACTCCATGTTTGTCTTCTAGAGAGACTGGGAGCTGTGTTAAGTGTATGTTTTAACCCCAGTTTCTCTCCTAGACTAAGCAAATGGTTGACCTTTTGTTGCACCCAACTGTTTCCCCCCATTCTCCAGCCTTTAAAATCACAGTTAAGCTTTTTCTTTCAGAGACAAAGTCACCAAAAAGGAGCTTTTTCTGCAACTAACTCCATCTTCTCCTACAGAAATACCCCTGAAAAATCATCTTTTTCTTCTGTCCTCTTTTTCTCTGTCCTTTCAAATCCCCCGGGGGTAGTGATAGATGGCCTTTAATACAGAACCACCACCTGGTTCTGCTGGAGGTTTCTTCCTGTTAAAGGGAAGATTTTCCTCTCCACTGTCACTACATGCATCCTCAATATGAGGCACTGCTTTAGCTTAACTTTCAACCAATTTAAATAATTGGTGCAATGTTGACCTCTTTAAGTCTTCCTCTTAAAGGGAAGTTTTTCTTCATTGTCCTCATGCATCCTCAGTATGGTGATGGAGAATAGTTTTGAGCTCATGGTTGAAAATTTAAGGCCTTGTCAACACCACAAAGAATATGGACTGAGAAGATGTAGAAGCCGAATGTGGATATCAAAATGGCTGCCATGGCACTGGACTCTGAACCTAAGGAAAGGAAATGTGGTTTGCTACTTCCTGAAGCCATTCCTCGAGGCTTTGAAGTCATCGGATGAGTTCAAGGAAATTGGTAATGGAGTACAACGTAGCAGTTCGTTATTCCATTCAGGAAAAACACGGTAGGTTATATGTCCTGGTTGCTACTGGGTACAGCAACCAGGACAACACAGTAAATGTGTGGAACAGCAATGACGACAAAGACCAACGACACATAGGGAAAAATTCCTTCAGATGACCGACGGCCGACTGTACCTGACATTGACAGACGGAAAAGGCCTTCGCCTGCTGCTGTTGGATGACGTCGGTGACCCTTCCATCGGCTTGGCAGTCCTCCTCAAGAAATGCTGCAGGTATTTTGCTGATAGTGATTTTTACAAGTACGAGTTTTTGAAAAGGGAACATTTCTTTAAAATTTGCCAAGTTAAAGGGTTTGGCTTGAAACCTACACCTATTCTGTTGTCTTCCTGTCCTGTTGTCCTACAGGAATCCACCTGGGTCATCTTTTCATCTAATTTCATCCTTAATCACCCCCCCACCCCCACTGATGGATGGAAAGACCCTCATCGCCCCGCTGCTGATGGATGGCCTCAGTGACCCTACCAGCACGCTCAGCAGGTTTTCTGGAGGAAACCCTGGAAGAGTTCCCAGGTGAGCAGGTAAGGCAGATGCTTCCTGATCCACTTCTCCATTTTGACTTAAAACCAGCACCGGTCTTGTCCTTCAGGAATCCTTCTGCTTCATCTTGTTTTAGTCTCCAATTTCGCCCCCATTGACCGACGGAAAAGGCCTTCATCACCTCCCTCTCCCCTGCTGATGGATGACCTCAGTGACCTTACCTCATCGGCATCTGCAGTCTTCCTCAAGAAATGCAACAGGTATTGGCATAACACTTAGAATGTTTTGAACATTGAGTTGTTAAAGGGTTTGTCATGAATCTGCACCCGTCTGTTGTCCTTCAGGAACTATCCTGGACCTTCACCAACGGACGGCGAAGACCTTCGTGGCCCCCGCCGCCGAAAAGGACAGAGAAGACCTTCATCACTTCCCTCTTCCTCATTGATGGATGACCTCAGTGACCTTACCTCATCGGCATCTGCAGTCTTCCTCAAGAAATGCAACAGGTATTGGCATCACACTTGACTCAGAATGTTTTTGAACATTAAGTTAAAGGTTTTGACATGAAATCTGCACCCGTCTGTTTTCTTTCAGGAATCCTCCTGGACCTTCACCAAAGGATGGATAAGACCTTCATCGCCCCCCAGTGGATGGAAGGAAAATGACAGAACTTGAAACATTTAACAAGCTCAGTTTTTCTTTTTCTACAAAAAACTGGATAAGTCTTCAGTGAAATTGAAAAACAATTTTGTTTAGAGACTTCATAATTTTTATTTGTTGTTTTGGTTTATTTATTGTACATATTTTAAATGTTTCAGTGTTGAATGTTTATTGATCTTGGACTGGTTTAGATTATCCTGCTCTATGTGTGTAATTATGCAGGTGTAGGGTTAGATTACTGGAGAACAAATCTGTCACTTTTCTCATTTTCTTTTTCTACTTCATTATGTATTTCAATGGTTAACTTTTTGTTTTCTGTTTTCCTCTCCATAGAAGCTCCATCTGGTCTGGTTTTCTGATTGGCTGTGGTTCCTTCCTGCAGGAGGGGATTGGCTGGCATGATGCTGCCATCACCTAACCATTCTCTCTCTCCTGTTAACGTTCCACTTCCATGAATGTAGAAAGTTCTCCAGACCAGCTGACCTGTTGTCTCTGCTCTGTCTTCTCTTAGTTCCAGTCCGTCGTGGCAAATGGCTGCTGGGTCTGAGCCCGGTTCTGGTTCCGCTGGAGGTTTCTTCCTCTCAACTATCGCTACATCCATGTTCGGTCTGAAGGATTGCTGTAAGGTCAACGACTCAACACGAGAAACTTGCTGTCGCCCCTGCTGGTCAGCAGGAGTGACTGCTGTAAGTCAATGACTCCATGCAGTCTGCTGGGTTTCCTTTGGTACAAACTGTTTAAACTACTTTAATAATTAACTAAGCTTATTGTACTGTTAACTAATTGGAATGTACATGGTTCAACTAAAATGATTTCAAAGTGCATTGAGATGACTTGTTGTGAGTTGGCACTATAAAATTAAGCACTTAAACGACCAAAAACTCCCCCAAAACCTATACCAAAAACTCCCCCAAAACCTATACCAAAAATTCCCCCAAAACCTATACCAAAAATTCCCCCAAAACCTATACCAAAAATTAAACATCAAAATATT
>NW_006800109.1:372301-384949 GCF_000485575.1 Poecilia formosa
AACAAATGCAAAACTCCCAAAAGCCCGCACAAAAACAAATGCAAAACTCCCAAAAGCCCGCACAAAAACAAATGCAAAAGTCCCAAAAGCCCGCACAAAAGCCAAAACAAAAACTAAACATCAAAATATTTATTTTTTAGTGTCATTTCACAGCAGTGTCATCAACGCATTTTAGAAAGTAATTTTAATTAATAGATTCCAATTGATCTTAGTTATCAAAGCATCAAGTTTGGTTTATTAAAGTAGTTTAAACAGTTTGTACCAAAGGAAACCCAGCAGACTGCATGGAGTCATTGACTTACAGCAGTCACTCCTCCTGACCAGCAGGGGCGACAGCAAATCGCTCGTGTTGAGTCGTTGACCTTACAGCAATCCCTCAGACCGAACATGAATGTAGCGATAGTTGAGAGGAAGAACTCCCCACTAACAGGAAGAAACCTCCAGCAGAACCAGAACCGGGCTCAGACCCAGCAGCCATTTGCCACGACTGACTGGAACTAAGAGAAAACGGAGCAGAGACAACAGGTCAACTGGTCTGGAGAACTTTCTACATTCATGGAAGTGGAACGTTAACAGGAGAGAGAGAATGGTTAGGTGATGGCAGCATCATGCCAGCCAATCCCCTCCTGCAGGAAGGAACCACAGCCAATCAGAAACCCAGACCAGGTGGTGCTTCTATGGAGAGGAAAAAAATGGATAACAAAATGTTAACAGTAAATACTAATTCTATCCATTCTTGTTGTTACTCACTGTCTAGTTTGTCCCTATATGTAATAAAACCTTCTAATTTTGATTGTACAATGTCAGTCTGTCAGGAAAAGAATGGGAATAAACCACCAGAGTCCTTTCCGTTTTAATCTGATGGAGGATTCTCCGCTTGCTCAAAACAGAACCGCATAAAGTGCATTTTACATCCTACATCGGACTCTGTTCGGTCCGTTTCTCTAGCCTGTTCTGGTAAGGGCACCATCTTTGTTTCTTGGCTCTGCTTAAGGATGACCAGTGGTGCCCCCTGCTGGATGGTGGCCAAACTACAACAGTAAAAGCTGTAATCCACAGGCATCAAAGTCCAGTCCTGAAGGGCCGCTGTCCTGTAGTTTTTAGATGTGCCACAGGTACCAAACGCTGGAATGAAATGGCTTCATTACCTCCTCCTTGTGTAGATCAGCTCTCCAGAGCCTTGCTAATGACCTAATTATTCTATTCAGGTGGTGCAGCAGAGGCACATCTAAAAGTTGCAGGACAGCGGCCCTCGAGGACTGGAGTTTAACACCCCTGCATCGATGGAAACTAATGTTAATCTAATAAACCATTAGTCGACATCCATAATAAAACCTTTATATATTTTTCAAATACACTACTTTTAAATTGAATAAACAACCAATAGAGACTACTGCACCAAACTGACATCCAGAATAGATTTAATTTATAGTTCTTTAAGCTGTTTGGCATCACATCACAAAGCAGCAACCAGTTGGACACAACTGGAGCAAAGATGAAAGTGCGTTGGAGACAGCGGGACAGGAGGCGGCGTCCAGAGTCCTTTCTGTCGCAGCGTTTTAATCTGATGATGGAGGCTCGCATTCTGGCGTTCCTCCACCCTCCGGTCGCCCTTTGTCATACCACTTCCTCTCTTCCCCGCTCCACCACCTTGTGTTGGAGGCCCCGGCCGTAATGGCCGCGCCGGGGCCCGCCGCCTCCTCGACTTCTGGCGTGGCTGTCCCGGTGCTGCTGCGGGGGCCCAGGAGCCCCGATGTGGTGCGGGGTAGGCCGGTAGGGGCCCCTTCTTCTCCCTCGGTGACCCCTGGCTCCATCTTTTGGGCCCTCAAAGTCCAAATCAGTCGGAGGAACCCGTTTCTCTGGTTCCTCCCCGGACCCGGTCCGGCATCGCATCTGTCGGCCACTGACTCCCAGGATTGTCTGTGATTGGTCGGTGCAGTCTGACAGAGCGAGGCGCTCCAGGTGCTCTGCGATGGGGGGCCCCTGCCCAGGATGGGGTTTGGGTCTTCCTCCTCTTCTCGGCCCTCTGGCCTGGTTCTGGTGCCTCTGGGCCTGGAAGCCTGGGAGCTGGAACAGTCCGGGAACAAACCGCTCCGATCGAACGCCAGCTTCATCAGAGGAGGAGGAAACCAGGGGAGCGGGGGACGCTTCGACCTCCGGGTTTATGTTTTCAGCCACTGGAGGCGCCTACAGGGAAAAGCACAACCAGAACCAGAGGCAACTCGGATTAGGCCCGTTTACAAACTGTCCCAGAAGTTATTGCAATAAACGATATTGTTTCGAGACCATTTTGAATTAGTACAATATTTTAATGCCATAATAATGCAAAAAAAAAAAAAACAATCAAAAAGCTTTAATTCTAATGTACATTTAACTCTGGAACTGGAATACATTTTAAATATGCAAAATAAAAGCTAAGATTTCTGTCCTCTGGTTTTTGGTAGAGAAAAACGTTAAATCATTGAGTCAGTTTTAATTTATTATGGATTGATTTCAGAGCTTTTTTTTCTCAGCAGCTTTACACCTTCAGAAATCCATTTCACACAGCCAAACAGAGGAGCTTCACAGAACAAGAGGCGTCGCTAAAAAACCAGCTGAAGGCATCAGCCACACAAATTAACAATATAATCAATTCTGTGTTATTAACCTAATCTACAGTTGAAAATGGCTAAATCTGATAACTTACTTTTGGTCAGGATAGTTCAGATTAGCTAAAGAGCAGAAAAACTGGAGAGAGTTTTCTGTCAATTATTTTTTAAATCCTCTAATATGAATGTTTACGTTTCATCAAAGTTAAATAATTTCATCTTCAGAGGACAAACCTCCAGAAATTGGCGGCTTCTTCTCTGGGCGGCATTTCAGCCCATACATGGCCTGTTTTTTTATTTATATAATTATGGACATACAAATGCATGGTATTACAATACCAGATGCATTGTTTCTTAGTGTAAAAACAGCTTTGCTAATTCTGGTCATTGGAAGTAAAGAGGGAAAGACATCTGAACTGAAAATTAACCAAATGTTGAAGAAATAACCTCAACTGAATCTTATAAGGCAACAGTTTTGCTTTGGCTGTTTTTTTCCCCCCCAAAGGGCATAGTTAGCTTAGTGTATGTAAATTTTAATAATTTTGATTTTAAGAAATAGCAATTATTCTAATATGTAGCCGATAAAATATTAAGTCTAACTGATCTGAAACAGGATGTTCTTTTTAGCGATTAATGTTCAAACAGTGAGGAAAAAATAGGTTGTGTGTAAATATGTGGTCACCGACTCAGTTTTAATGATTTATTTGGACTTGATGAATTAATTAGGTGGCTGAACGTCGTCCCTACCTCCTGGATGTGGATCAGGAATCGGTTGGATTCCTCCTCCGGGTCGATGATCCCGCCGTTGCACCTCTGCTTCTCCAGAATCTTCTGGAGCTGACCCCACTTCCTCTGAAAGTCGGAGCCGATCGCCGCCTGATCGAGCTGACAGGAAACAGCCGTTAGACTCCTGACCGCTACGGCCAGCACATCGGCACAGAAATACGCAGACACACAGGAGAACATTTCCACGAAGAAAGGCGTACATCTCCAAACTGAAAACTAGGATAATTTCTAAGATTGTGCAGTGAGAAATTTGCAGGAAGTTCTTTAAGACTCAAGTAGTAAATCTAGAAGATACAATTAATTTTATAACCAAAACCGGTTGGGTGTTTTTCAAGTCTGTTTTTGGAAGCAGTTGTAACCCAAATGGAAGTGCAAAATATGAATTTTGCATAATAGGTCACTTATAAAGTTTTTCATACAAATTTCCAACCTTTCAACATCAAAAACATTTTCTGGCTAAAATTTAATCGTCTGTTGCCAAATATTTAGTGTCTTTTACCTACAATAACCCCAATGCTCCTGATTAGCTTCATGCTAGCTGTGCTTACCTCAGGCAGCTCTGGTGCAGGAGATTTTAGAAGCTGGTTTCTGTCATATGTGAGAGGCTCTCTGCAGACCGGACACACCACCGTCAGCTCCTGTCGGAGGAGAGTCCAGATTTAGGAGGATTTTGATTAAACTGTTTGCGTTTTTCTGTCCAGCTGCTGGTATCTGACCTGAACGCTGCTTCCATCTCTGGTTTTATCCTCCTCCAGCTCCTTCTCCCTCTGCCGCAGCTCCCGCTCTGAGTGGACCACGTAGCGGCCAAGGCAGTGGGAGTGGAAGTAGTGGTAGCAACTCGTCTTGGTGAAGGTCTCTCCTTCCTGAGAACCGAAAACGGGAATAAACTCATATCAGAACTGCAAAAACACAAAGTCTTTCTTTGGTCTAGCTTCTGGAAGAAATATCTTACACTTGAAATAAGACGAAAGAACCAGCAACTTTTCTGCAAGCTCATCTTGCTGAAAAGTTACTTGTAATTTAGTTTTGTCTGATTTCAGGTGTACTGTAAAGTAGACCAAAAATACCTGGTTAGATTTTGTGTTTTTGCAGAGAATAGGCCTGCCAAGATAAAATTTCCCCAAAAGTTATGATAAACAACAATATAGTTGCTTTGAGACGACTTTAATGGCAAAATAACGCAAGAGCATATTCTCAGAAATCAATTTTAAACTGTCTTCCAGTTTTAGTTTTAAGACTAAAACTGGAACATTTTAAATATTCAAAATAAAAAAAAAATGAGCACTGAAATCTCTGTAAACAAAATTATCCCTTAAAAAAAACAAAGACTTTTGTCATCCAGTTTTTGATAGAGGAAAGATAATAACAATAAATCCTTTAGATGGAATTTATTTAGCTTATTTTAACTGATTAGCTGACTGATTTATTGTGACAGCCTAAGCGAGCAAATTTAAGGCATCGGGTTGATGACCAGATCTAACCTTCAGAGATGGAAACACCTTACCTTGAAACCATAAAGGCATATGACACAGTTCCCATGAGGAATATTGCTTTCAGTCAGGATTTCTTTAGCTTTCTGTGTAGATATAAAAGCAAACCAGAGGTCACAGAGATGACAAAATGTCTCCAATAATCTGATTTTTATTTAAAGCCGTTATGTTCTGACCTCGATGAGTTGATACAACACTGGAGAGCCGAGCCAAGATTCGGCCTCTGCCTGGAGACACTTCTGGACGCTGCGCAGAAACGACCTCAGATTATTAAAGACCGAGTCTCTGGGCTGCAGCGACGGTGGCGCAGGAAAGTTTTTACCTGCTGAGTTTATCGTCGGAGAGCCCGCGTGGGTTATGGATGGAGATGACCGGCGATGACGAGGGATACTGAAGAAATGGAAGAAAGAAAAGCCGTCAATCACCTTTAACCCTTTCTGGACTAATGATGCTAATTAGCTTCATACATTTCATATTGTGAATGTAGTCAAATGGTGGAAATGGACACTACAAATTATTGTTCAGACTATTAGAAGTGCTTTGATGCCATCTAGTGGTCGATGTGTGAACTACATGTTAATGAAAGTGTGCAGTGGGGCGACTGCATTGAATTTTGCTGGTTGAAAACTCAGTAAACATTAATCCTAAAACAGATTCTGTAATAACCCAAAATTACTTCTTTAGATGAAATGGTGCTTTGTGGCGACACTCTGAGAATAAGGAATGAGTAATATCATTATTAAGAAATGTAGAAATAATTAATTCTGTGCATGTTTTATGAATATGCAACTGAGAAAAAGCTTATATTATAGTACCGTAGTTGTATCTTCCAATATTTATCATAATAGGAAACACTGTTATGATAAACTGCAGGATGAAAACCAATTGTTCAAAAGCACAATACATTTTTAAAACTGATTTTCATATTGCAAAAAACATGCTATGAGCTCATGGAAAAGTGCAGCATTTTTCATTAATTAGCTGCATTTAAAACCCTACTGTGGTTCAAAAACATTTTGACTCGAGCAATAAAATGATCAACATACTGAGTTTGAAGAGTTTGTCATTCCTTAAGTGCCTGGTGAATCCAATTTGTAAATTTGGGTGATTTGTATCACCCAAATTTACACTAAAGTGGCTGCAATTTTCACATGTTCACATGTGATTGACAGCAAAAACACACAAACTCAGATTGGAGACACAGAGAAAAGAGAGAAGGGTGTAAATTCAGGAGTGGCTCAGCTGGGTGGGAGGTCGACATACCTGCAGATCGAGGGTCAGAGTCAGAGTGAGTCGGACAAACTGGGAGACGGAGTCCTCTGCAGTGGATGGATACAGAACCAGACTCACCTGCCAGCCCCTGCAGCAGCACAAACAAGACACACAGGCTAAACGCTACAACTTTCAGACCATTTAATGCATCAGAACGACTGGAAAAACCAATATTATGTTTTCTGATCTTTATGACCTGGAAAATACCGTCATAAAATGATGTCCCTGTTCAGTCCTTTGCAAACAACAGCTGACATATTGAACCAATAAAGATTTCAAGTTTTCCTACGAATGAACTTTGACCTGACCTCCCACATTTTCCTGATATACTTACTGTTTCAGGCGATATTTATGGATGATTAATAACATTCTAGATTATTTTTAGCCTTTTCTTTTATAACAGTTTTTTTCCATAAAAGGCATTATTTTCTGCCCAGATCCCAGCAGGACTGCTGCTTCCTCACCCGTCCTCTCTTCTGTCCACCTGCAGCTCCTCCAGGTAGATGGACTGCAGCACCTCGATCTCAGACTGAACCCTGTGAACACAAACAAACTTTCAGCTTGTTTACCGTTTTATTAACAGTAAAGCTAACCGGCTAGCTTCGCGTTAGCTGGAGGCTGCGGCATATTTCCAGGTATTCCCATGGAAACAACGACCAGTTTGGAGCTGGAAAAGGTAAAACAGGGTCTACCTCTGTCATTTGTAATCTGTGAACAAATATTAGAAATATCGACGGCAAACTCACTCGGACTCAGCTGCCATCGTGATGTTTCTGATGCTAGCTGGAGATAACCGGAAGTAGCCTCAGACTTTCAGAATTATGGCTTCAAAACAAGAGCTAACATTACGTAATGATAACAGATATACTATCGTAGATGCTACACCGAATTAGCTTAAGAGAACCCGACCACAGTAGACGCATCTACCGGAGCTTTGCTGGAATCAATCTACAACAAACCCCCCGCCCCTTATTGTCGTGTGGAACTAATGCGGCTGCGCGTCCGCCATATTATGAGTGTCAAATTCGCTTTGAGAACCAAGAACATAAATGAACAGTGCACTAGTTCTACTACAATGAAAAAGATATAGCTATATATTTGTGACATTTAGGATTAAATATTTTGCATCAGACATATAGACACATTAAACGTACTCTTGAGGTTGACATTTCTGCATAAGAAAATTTATTATTTTGTATTTGTCTGATGTAACATTCCTTAATGTAATATTTTTATTTGCTAGGAAGCAGAAAATCATCATAATTAACAGAAATAGAGACTTGAAACATCAGTCTGTGTGGAATTAAATGATATGATGTTTCTTAGTGTGTGTGTGTGTGTGTGTGTGAGAGAGAGAGAGAGAGAGAGAGAGATGGTGTGTGTAGTCAAGAAATAAGCAATCTACTTTTTCCTCAAAATACTGATTCTCTCACACCATTACAGTGTGCTGTAATACATTTGCTTGCGAAATAAAATTTACTATAATCAAAATGACAATTTAACATTAAAAAATTGAAGAAAAATGAACAGTTTTATTAATCTTTTAAAACATTACTTCGCAGCTGTTGCATTTTAGTGATAAAGGTGTGTAAATACAGCTCTTGGAAATTGTGTTTATGCACTTAGCATCAAATTTAATCTCAAAGCAGTTTGCTGACAGGTCAAGTAGAATCCATATTATCCTGAATAAATTTAGTCCAGATTAATAGAATCCATTCATTTCAATAATATTGTCAAATTTATAAAATATATGTTTGGTAATTAAATATCTATTACTTTGAGTCTCTGACTTTGCATCTATCTTTCCTACTGAGCAAGCACAGGGCAATGGTGGAAAGGAACAACCATTTTGAATTGAAAATATCTCCAGCAGAATCAGAGAACACATCTGTGATAAGACTGAAAAAATATCCCATGCAAGCCCCGACCTATGCTAAAGGCTAACATGACGCAGAGCTAATGGCTCCAGAAGCTCAGTTAGTGTTCTTGTAATGGTTAGTTGATTCTGAGCTGATTCTGACAGAATCACAGGAAGGTGGAAGCTGTTTTCCTCCTCCAGTAAAAACTGCCTACTCTCTTACAAACATTTCTGGTTACATAAAATCTGGAGCTCCAGACTGGAAGGGTGAGGAGATATTCAGCGCGCTGCAGACACAGGGGAACAGGAGACGGGAGGCAGCGGCATTTAAAACAGCGGATGCCGAGTGGGTGAAGATTGGCATTATGAGCGCGTTTGTGTTGCCTTCACTGCTGGCTGTGTAGGCGGACTCTCCATAGAAACCAGAGCTGGCTGCAACACAGATCAGTATGGAGTGTTGAGAGACGATTGCCCTCAAAGCTGGTTCCTCTTTTCTTTTTTTTCAAATGAAGCTCCAACTTTATTCTTTTATTAGCTAGTGTCTTTCTTCTCCCCCTCATATTATCTGCATCTCCCTCCTGAGACATGTATTTCTGTGCAAAAGGGGGACTTAAGAGGAAAGGCTTTCGCACAAATTTCTTTTTCATTCATTTGTCCTTAAAACATTTTCTGCTGTTTAGACTTTTTGGTGTTTTTCAGCTTGCAGAATCTAAATCTGGTGTCAGCTCTGGGAGGAAGTGGAGAAGAAAAGCTGCCTGGGAGCTGCACTTAATTTCACTCATTTCTGTCTGCCTGATGTCTTTAAAAGACAGAATCTCCTTCAGGTTTACTCCTACGATTCAGTATGTGACCAAAAGGACAAAACACACAGAAATATGCAATATGACAAATCAAACTGGAATGATTAATCAAAGTAATTGTGATTAATCGATTATTGAAATACTTGTCAACTAATTTAGTAATCAGTTAATCATTAACTGGAATATACAGACTCAAAAAAGGAAAGAACAATACACCCAAAACAGTATTTAAGCCCAAACTGCACAAAAATATATACATTTTGCATTTAAGATAAATGAAACCTTTCTCTGTAAATGTGTTCTACACAGAACTTCTCTTTTAATGTATTTGCATAAAAATATGTCTTGTTTTAGTCTGATTAATCAGTGGAATTATTGATAGATTAATTGAAAACTAGTTGCAGCCCTAACTCTGAGAAACTGAAACTTAAGATTGTCAACTTTTTTTTTTGCATTCTTCTTCTTTCATCATCTGTATAAACATGATAATTAATATTAAAGTGCAGAGCTATTGCTGACAATAGTTCCACTTTCTTTTTAGGAGGTACTAGAAAGACCAGAAACGTTTGATGGAAAACAAGAAAAATGCAAGACTAAAAAAAAGTATTAATCTTTTTTTTTTTAAATAAAAAGCTAAGTTTTTAAATAGTTACAATAAATTATTAACACTAGTTAAAATAAGTATATCTTTAGCTTGGTTGCTAAATATTTAGTTTGGAAAATAAATATTTAGTTTTATGCAAAATAAATAGAAAACAAAATTTGAGCTGGAAACTTATATTTTAGTTAGTAAAATAAATATTAAATTTTGACATAAATATTTAGTTTGAAACTAAATATTTAGCTTTCAAATTCAATATTTAGTTTAAAACTTTCACATAAATCTAAGGCTAACTTGGTGAAAATATGACTTTTAACACATAACACCCACATTTCTAAAGGCTAAATAAAGCAAATTATTGCTGTTACTTTTTTACTGTGTAACCTTTCAAATAACACCCCATTCTTCTTTTTCTGATTTTACTGCACAGCAAAACATCAGATCAATACATTCATCCATCTATTGGTTTTACTGATCATTAATTAATAAGATAAACTTTTGCTTTTGGTTTTAATCTGAATCACACACTTTTTTCAGAGCTTCCCAACAACCTGAGGGTTTCTGTTGGTGTAGTGTTTACTCTTGACCACATGGTGGCAGCACAGAGCAGCACATTTAGCTTCCACCGACAGAATAAAGTCTTACTCGTGGACTAGATTAGACTGTTGCAACTCCAGCAGAGGTGCCACCTCTGCAAAAGCTGTCCCGGCCTCTGATCTGCACCCAAACATCCGAGAGCGGAGGCGGGAACCGTTGGAAGAGAGGCAGGGAGCGGAAGATGTAGGCGGTGGAGAGGAAAAGATGTTTGGCTCCAGGAGGCTGTGTGGGTGTTTGTTGCTCTCGACGGATTGCAGGATGATCCGAGCTGCTGGTGGAGCGTTTCCACACCTGGCCTACAGCAGATCCCAAACATCCAGTCCTCCATCTGTCTGTTTAAAAGCCTCTCTAGCTGCAAATGAATGCTGAGAGCACTCAGACGCCCGCTGATCTCTACATGTTAATGGGATTCAGAAACAACTGAGCTATAAAATATTAGCAGCTTTTCATCTGTCTGCCTCAAGAAAACTTTATAGAACAACTCAAAGGATAACTGAGATGAGAAAGGAACATTTACACGACATTTTAGACCTACAGTGTTCTGCAATGGAGGATCAAAACTCATATACTTAAAAATAAAAGCTGAAATAGATTTATTTTGTTTTCTCTTTACCTCGGTTGGTTAGCGTCACACTATTTGGCTTCAATAAAGATGGCGAGGGTCTTATCAGTGAGCTGAAACTTTGCAACTTCACTAGAAAATTATGCTATAACTCCTGACTTTATTAATTATACTGTTTCTAAAGCTTCTTAGATATTCTTCGTTCTCCAGTGGATGAGTTGGGATATCTGTCCTCTTGAACCAGGTGTTAGAGGGTCAGGCTACGTCTGCGGTTCATGAAGAGGTTTCAGAAACATCACATGAGATGAGAGGCACCTCAGAGGGAGAGCAGTGAGTTTATCTGTCCAGTCAGGCAGAGAGAGAGAGACGGAGAGCTTCACAAACTCTCCGTCAGATCATCTGGCCTCTTCACCATATGTTGGTGTCCGCCATGTCAAAACAAATGGTTCAACAGTCATTTCACCCATTCAGTCCTGCTACAAATGACCTGGCCTTTACTAAGTACTGACAAGTCAAGTTTCTTAGTAAAGAAGGCTGTTCAAAGTGCTTTACATCACTCAGTTAACCAATCATGAAACAAGTTATAACAACACATTTTGTCAGAAATCATCACCAATTAAATACTGATCACTTACTACTAATCAAAAGCAACTATAAGCTTGGGGGGGAGGGGCTTAGTGTTTTTTTTAAGAACTCAGTGTTTTTGGCTGTTTTGCAATTTTATGGGAGTTTGTTACAGAAAACCTCTCAACATGGAGAAGCTGAATGTTGCTTCTCCATGTTTGGTTCTGCTTCTGTGGATGAAGATGTGTATTTGCGTGATGATGACAGAACCAGAAGACCAACTTTGTAACTGTCTTTATTTGACTCTGAAGTTTCAGGTCTGAGCCAAGACCTGAACCTCGCAACTTCTACCTGTAATAGCTGAAGTTTATGAGCTTCTTGATAGCAATTTCTGCTGCTAGCTTGTTTGTTCTGGTTGTATTTACCCAGAATACCCTGCACTGTAGTCCACTTCGTCCTTTTGGTGTGGCTGCTGGTCCGCTTGGTGTTCAGATATGACTTTAAACCGCACCAGAGTTCACTTCATCCGAATGAAGACCGAGTTTGCTTTTTGATTAAACATGGCTGATGTGAATCCAGTCTAAGAATAAGAAGCTGAGAAGATAAATTCAACCACGTTAAGTAGAGAAAAGGTTTAGTGGTTGATTGGTGTAAAATCATTCCTTAGTGATTCCAATAAATTATCCAAAATTAATGATATTTAGAAAACAGATGAGACAACTATGTTCTATAGGAACATTGTTGAGTTGTTTGGATGGTTGATCTAGATGATATTCATCATCTCTGAGGCTTAAAACACTCATTATAGAAACCAACACTGATTGCTCTTCAGTTATTATAGCAGAACCGGAGTTTTAAATGCCTCTTGATGTTTTAAAAGAATTATGTAAAATGTTTCTGAAGTCCTTGAATCATTCAGAGTTCTGCTGCTTGTTCTGTTTTAATGACATTCCTCTCTAAGTGACTCAGAAAAGCTCTTCATGATAATTCACCGAGGTGATGTGAGAGGCAAAGCGCCGCTGCCTTTCTCACCTCTTAATTGGTCAGTGTCACTTTCGCCCGGCACTCGTCTTCGTTGCCAAGGAAACAGCAAAGCGGTTTTCACCCAGACTGCAGCAGAGATGCTGGTTTTGGCTTTGCAAACCGCTTCAGAAAGGACTTTCAGCTGAAGATCACATCTCACCAGCATGTTTCCATTTTATAACGCTGACCTGTTGCATCACGTCTCCACGGCTACCGACTCTCTGATGATGAGGCTTTTGTAACACAGGAGCCTGCTGGTGTTGCTGAGAGGAAGGAGCATCTGGAAACCTGCTGCTGAACTTTCATAACCCAGACCCCGACAACAAGCTGCTTCCTCCCAGTGAATTTGATTTCACATCTAGGAAAAACAGCAGAACCCTCCTTCAAACACACACACACAAAACCACACACACACCCTCCCTCCCAAAACAAATTAAATCTGAACTTCACTGAGGGATCGCCTGAAACTGGATGGATGGATGGATGGATGGATGGATGGATGGATGG
>NW_006800109.1:385135-439585 GCF_000485575.1 Poecilia formosa
TATATCTTCCAAAAAACCCAAATCTTTTTGATAAGAAACTTTTCCAGGAACTTTTTCTTTACTTTCTTTCAGGTTGTCAGAGGAAATCACGTCCAGCTTTGTTAAAGGTGACTTACGCAACCAAGATGGATGACATCATCATGGCGTTCCATCAGAGAAGGCGACTCCCCATGGAGAGATCAGCGACTTACGAGGCTGATTAAGGAGGACAAAGTGTCTAAAACCCGAACATTGATTACAAAATGTCAAGTTTAGGTTCCTGCGTCATGTGTTCCACACGTACAGGAATCGCTGAGTTACATAATTATACTTTTACTGGATAGCTGTATGGTTATAATTTCAATAAAATAAATATTCAACTTGACATTTTAAATAATCGGACAGATTTAAATCAATTTGAATGTTATTCTGAGACTTTGAGAAGAAAAACTTCTGCTTATTTTATAATAAAATTACTAAAGTAAAATATTTACTTTTATGGGTAAAAATACTCTTAAAAGTACATATTTTCAAAAAGTTACTCAAGTAAATGTAATTAGCTACGACTCGACTATGATTCTGGGTAAAAACAACCAGAACAAACGTTTGTTTAGTGCTAATGGGAGAAATCCTTCAACCGCTAAAATTTGACGCTTCTCCATTTTTGTTTACATTTTGTGAAGAAGGAAGTTGCATTCGGTGTCTTCTTCAGGCCATTTCCTTTACTGCTGCGCCCCCACAGGCGAGGAGGGGAACTGGTTCCTCAAAGGTTTTGGTTGGTTTGACTCCGTGCCATGGCCGGTCCGAACCTTTTTGCGCCTTATTTCCACATCAGCTGCCGCAGCGAACTACACCAAGATATTGACCTATTTGTGTAACAACTAAAAAAAACAATATGGAAATCACTTTTTCATGTGTGGGGGGTCTTAAACAGTGGCATAATTCACACACAACTTGGGCCAGCTACTTAAAAGTGAACCACAGCAGCTGGAAATGTAACAAATATTACGACTTTGATCCCCAAAAGACCCGAATCTCCTGGACTATCATATGTGATTCTGTTCCCTCCGGCGGAGAGGTGAGCTCCAGACAAACATTTTGGGGGCTGAATGAGGAGGGATCCGGAGCCAAAAGGTGTGTGTTGCTTGGGTTGATAGTGTGACACATGCCCTGATACCCTGAACTGCATTCCTGGTGCAGGAGGCCTCCAGCATGGGGGCTGCTGCTGTATCCCTGCCTGCCTGATTTAATCACATTTAAAGGAGGCTGCAAGCCGCGGAGCTGGATTACAGGAATTCCCGGATGGGATTCTGGCTCTCACATGGCAGGACACACTAGTTGCTCACATTTCAATCGATCTGGTGGAGTTGAAATCTTTGGAGCTTTCACCAGAGTTGTTTAATATGTAGAGTATTTATCTTTCTGAGGACGTTTTGTTTCAAGAGAAATATCTGTTCTTTCTGGACTTTCATTTTCACAAATGCTTTGTTACATCCATGATGAAAAAATTATGAAGGAAAAAGTCCACAGTTCACACGAAAAGTGTTTCATAGTGACTGTGATTCAGCGTTCAGTTGGATGCAACCAAAGCAAAGCAGCAGCAGAAGAAGAACAGACCTGAGAAAAACAACATGGATGGAGACTTTAACCTGAGTGATGTCACAAACAGAGGAACACGTTCAAACATTCTCCATTTAAAAAATCCTTCCATGATGTCGGCTCAAACTTTGATCAGTGACGAAAGCACTGAGTTTGGTGCAATCTGACTTTGGTTTGAAGAAAAACTTACAGTATCAGGATTTTAAAACATTTCTATAGAAAAAGTAATATATTTTTATGACTAGAACTTTTTAAGTATTTTAGACTTATCTTTTTTTTAAATGTTTTTCTTTTCTTTTTTCAAAATCTCTCTTTCTTACTGTTTATTCAATGTCACATGCTGTTCTTATTTTTTTCTTTAAATATGTAAAGCACCTTGAAATGCCTTGCTGCTGAAATGTGCTATACAAATAAAATTTGATTGATTGATTGATCTAAAGTCATTTTGTATTTTTGCAGGTGAACATTACACTGCAAAACCTTGCTGAAAAGTTACCTGAACGTTAGTTTTGTTTTATTTAAAGTATAATAAGATATTTGCACTAGAAACCAGACCAAATATACTTAAGATTTAGCATTTTCGCAGTGTACTTTTTACGTTTTGTACCTAAAGACATATCAAACATGTACTTTTTTACTTTTACTTCTGTAAAAGAGTTGACCATGTACTTTTACAAGATGTTTTTTTTATACAAGTATCTGTGCTGTGTGAAGTAGAAATTGTGAGAACTTTTGACTCTCCTGCTCATCCGCCTGTTTATCCGGCTCCGCTCCGCTTCCCAGCTGAATCCCGCTCCGGGTTTTCTCTCCAGCTTGTTCCCTACTTTGAAAGTAGGTCACTGTTTGCTTTGTATTATTCAGCAACTGGAATGATTGTGCAGTGAGGGTTCCTGACTGTGATCCTGGTGACATGCACGCAGCCAGGCAGCAGCTCGACGCCCTGCCCAAACTCTTCATATCTGCCATGGAAAGGAGAGGGGATTTTCCCCTTCAGCTCGGCTTCCTCATATCTCAACTGCAACCTCAGTGCCTGACAAACAGAGGCAGAAACAGAAGCAGAAGGTGTCAGAGTGCACGCCTGGGGTCATGAAAGGCTTAACCACTGCAGAGGTGAACAAATGCTGAGTTCAGTCTGAGTGTGTAGATCCAAAATATTTGCCCCGCTGCTTTTGATCCGACTGAATTCATGTTGAGTCCAGGCCGGGATCCGTACCTGGAATGCAGGGCTGTTGCATAACCCAGAGGACTTTGGATGACCCCTTGGTGATGCACTTTTCATCCTGTTGCTTTGATTCCACTTATTTATTCCAAAAAGGACACAATATGCAGTTTTGTCTGCAAAAAGACCAAATATTACCAAGTATTTTTGGTCTGGTTTTTAGTGCAAATAAATGAGTACACTTTAAGTAAGACAAAACTAATTTACAACTCTGCTTTTTTTAGTGATTTATTGGCCTCGACGTCATAAAATTGGCACTAAATTCTGATTTCAAGTTGAGAAAATATAACATTATTAGATATTTGAAGTATTCTGCAAAAACACTGAATCTTACCAAGTATGTGTCTAGTTTCTAGTGCAAACATCATTTACACTTCATAAAACAAAACTAACTTACAAGTAACTTTTCAGCAATAAATAAGACTTTGTTTTAAGTCAGTAATTCCAACAGTGCAAAAATCTTAGTTCACTTGAAATAAGACAAAAATAACTCGCAAGTAACTTTCCAGGAGCTTGTTTTACATAAATAAATCCTTAATATTGATAGAGTTGAAAAAAATGCTAGTTCCACAGCCAGATTAGTTCATTTATAATGCAGAAAAAGTATCATGTTTAAGTTAAATAATCTGCTAGTGGAGCTAGTACTTTTAAATCCACATCAAGAAATTATTGACTTGTAGGTTAGTTTGACTTATTTCTAGTGTAATAAGACATTTGAACAAGAAACTGGACAAATATACTTAAGATTTTGTGTTTTTGCAGTGTGGATCTCCATCAACTCTCTTTTCTCAGGGAAACGACGTGAAACCACATTCTGAACTGGGATGTCATCAACAAAGAACAAAGAATGAGTGGAAGATTTTCAAAAAGGCAACCGCAGCCTCCTGCTGCAGAAAAACACCTGAAACTCTGCTTGGTTTCCTAAATTCAGACAGAAAAATCTATTTAAATGTATCTGCGTACACACTGAGCTGCAATAATCCATGTAAATAATCAGTATCGTAATCAGTCTGAAATTTTGTTTGAAGGCACTAAATATATTTCTCCATATAAGTTTTAATTATCCTTGAAAACAAAGGTTATGCTATAATTTTTTTTGGGAAAACTTGTTTTTCGTCAAATTAATTAAGTGAAAAGAAACTTAAAAACAAACTACTACTGCAACAAGGAGGACAAGAAAAGAATAATATTTATTAAATTGGTGTTTAGTGGTGTGATGGAGATGAAAGAAAGGAAAACATTTTAAAGTTTCATTAAAAACGCCACCTTACGGAGCAGATCGCATTCCTGCTGTAAAAATAATAAATAAAATGATAAATAAAAAACTTCCACTTGTAGAAGACCAGGGAAAAATACCTGAGGAACACAGGGAGACAGACTGGAGCTAACAGAGAGATAATTTATGCTACGTTCACATAGCAGGTCTTGATGCTCAGTTCTGAGTTTCTGTTGAAATGAGATTTTTCATCTTTTACATGTTTTTCATTCATTCACAATAAAACATATTTTGTATTTTTAAGTTTCAAAGGTCATGAACTGCAGAGGGGTTTTCTATCACAAGACGAAAACATTCTGAAATGGAGAGTTTGTTACGCAACAGGGAGGAAGTTGATGAAGAACTGGGATGTGATGGACGGGAAGTAACTGGCGAAATGTCAGAAACACGGAAACAGAAATGAAATAAACCAGACGACCCGACATAAACGAGACACAGAAGCAACAGGGAAGTAAGACGTTATTCAGACTAAGATTGTTACTACAGGGAGCATAAAGACGCTTGAAAAACAAAGATCAGAAGAAGAACCACCTTGATGGGAGTGGCTGGTTCCTCTGGCTCGGTTGATATTTGGATCCAATCACTCACCCTTAAAAAAGTCTGAGTGGCACTGAGCTCATCGGAGGCGTGGAGCAAAAAACAAAAACACACTTTGCTGGAACTTTACACAAAAATTAGGAATAAATTAGATGTTTAGAAACACATATCTCAATCACATCTGGGAAGTTAATCCGATTTGGTTCTGCTCTGGACCAAAAAAAAAAAAATCCCTATTGAATTTTTTTTCTGTGTATTGTGTGTAGCCCAAGTATACTGGGGGGGAAAAAAGAAAAAAATTCAAATTTTTATCTCAGCATTCTGACTTTAATTTAAAATTTCAGATTTAATTTTCAAAGGATTCTGACTGTAATCTCAGGATTTAGACTTTAACCTCAGATTTCTGACTATTTTCTCAAAATCCTGACTTCATAGCAGATGGGCATTGTGATGTCATGGCATGACAAAACTGCCTCTGGCCAAAAACTGCTTAAATTCATCATGTTCCTCCAGAGAGTTTGTTGTCCTCCTCCACAACTCGCATCTTGGTCGTTGAAGCTGGTTCCTCCCATCAGCTTTAAAGTCAGAAATCTGAGAGTAAAGTCAGTTTTTTTCCCAAGTGGCACTAATCTTCTTCCATAAACAAGTCCACATAAGGTTATTGATATGAAATAGATATGAAGAAATGTTCAAAATATCTGGTTCTGCTCCAACTTGGCTACTTCTGGTTGTCTGGTTCTGTTTCTGCTTATGGACGGTGTTGAGTTGCCATCATCTGCAGGAAGATGCAACAAATCTGAAGGTTTTATTCAAAGAAACAACGGAAACTTTTGGACAAAGCTTTCACAAAACAAGAAGGGCAAAACTAAAGTTTTCCCCTCAGTTTTAGACATTTATAAAGCTGTATCCTGGGGACTAACCCCCCCAGGATAATTACATAGCCTTTTGTGTTTGTTGGCTCTCCTGTGGAACTTTGTCCAATCTGTTGAGCTCAAAATAGCCCCAGTTGAAAGACCGTAATTCCAGTTCCAGTCAAGGTGGGGCTCGCATTGCAGAATATTCCAGATTCTGGTTTTTCCACAACTTTAAGTTTCACTGCACATTGCTTAAGTATTCACACACTTTACATGTTTCACCTTTTGCCACCCCAAATATCTGGGCAATAAATCAAAGTAGAAGAAAAAGGACGCGTAGTTAAGAACATTTATTATAAATAAATATCAGAAAAGTGTTTAACTGAGAATCTCAGGTGATGTTCACAGATGTTCTTCACAAATTGTAGAAATGATAAATAAAACTTATTTTTAATCTTTTAGTTATTGGACTAACAATTTAGAGCAATCTGGGTGAAGAAAAGAAAAATGATAAATTCTCATATTGTAAATTAATTTAATGAATTTGACCAATTTGTAGCTCTATAGAAAAGGGAAGGTTTATAGAATATTTTTCTCCTTCCCGCTCCCTTTTCACTCTTGTAAAATAAATAATCTTAGAGTATCTTCATGAAGTGAAGATAAAATCTGTGCATAAACTGAATGATTGAATGTTTCCTGATTTCAGCATCATCGCTTAGAAAACTGCCATAGCTCCTTTTTAAACCCCATAGAAACCTCCTATAAACCACTGCACTGTAAAACAACGAGCCGCTTCAGCTAAAAATAGTCAAATTAAACGGAAAAGCGTTTGACTGCAATTAGGAGCCCAATCAAAACGCTTCACTAACATGCAGGATGAAAGGTACATTCTGTCTCCTTCCTTCTTCAAGATGGGAATTCATTATTTTTTCCAGCAGCTGCAGAAAATAGAAAATGTCTGCTGATGTGAAGCTGCTGATGTGAAGCTGCTTCCTGCTGTGATCCTGATGACCTTTTCATTTCCTTGTTAGGAGATTACCGACGATCCCAGGCAGGACTTCATCTGGCTCTCTTTTAGCCTCAAACTTTCTTCTTTCCTGACTTTTAAAAATGATTAAAATAAAGGCAGAGTAACAACCTGTGGATCTAGAGAAAGAACACGTTGAGCTGCTCTAAAACATTTCTGTGGTTTTATTTTTAACCTGAAGTGAAACGGCTCACCCAACAGGTTCAGGTGTGTCACAGAGAAATGCAAATAAAACATGACGAGCGTAAAACATAACTTCAGGTTTTTAGCTGAGATTGAAAGAAAAAAAACATTAATGGTTTGGTTTCACGCATTTGTTACTTTAAGGCAGAAATGGTTTAATTCTTTAATATTAGCCTCCAGATTATCCAAAATCCTACAGCAAGAGTTCTGATGAGACATAAAAACTATTTTTTTGATGTATTTTGTCTCTTATTGGTGTAGAAAAAAAACCCCTGACCTGTTTATTCTTTTTCCCAAAGCAGAAAGACGTTTATCTTCAAAATCTGAAGGAAAGAGCTTCAAAACCAACAAATTTCTCCATATTTTTATAGCACTTTGTCAAATTTGAACAAACAAAACAACATTTAACTTGTTAAGTCATTTAAAAGGGGCGGTATTGTGTATTTTCCAGGTAGAAAATAACATTTTATAATGCTATTAAGTAACTATGTTACCTTCAGTTGCTTTAAAATGACTTAAAATACATTTGACTTCACAATTGAAATTGGGTTTCTGTCTCTTTAAGAAGCTCCTACTCTTTAGCACATCGTCACAACAATGCGCCTCATTGTGCAGGTGTTTGCTGCCACTAGTCTAGAGGACCTGAATGGAAGTAGGTGGAGTTTTGTGAAAGCAAGTGTTTTGCTAGCCAAATGGTTGCCATGGAGATTAAATTACCCTCAAACATGCATGAAAGAATCAAAGCAACATTTTGAGTATGTTTTTGATGAGGGAATAAGATTATAACAAATAACACCGTCCCTTTAAGGCTCCGGCTGCTTCTTGGCAGCAGCAGGAGCTCAGGTGTTTTCAGCGGGAACATTCGGCCCACGCGGCCTTCGTTCTGAGACGCTCGGCTCACAGCTGAGGTTGTAACAGCTTCTGTTCTCTGTCTTGTTCTCCGCGGGGAACAACAGGAAATCATCCACGGCGTCCCGCAGAGCGGCGGCTCTGTCACACCGGCTCTGCTCAGGAGAGACGACTGTTTCTGATTCGTTAAGGTTTGAATCCACAGAGGAGGATTCTTCTCTTCTCTTCTCTCAAACACAAACATTACATTCATAATTCTATATCTTTGTAGTGTCTTGTTACTTTGTCTATTTTGACATTTAAGCTGTTTTTATTTTGCATATAGATGTCGTATATACATTAAATCAGACCAGCTAGAATTAATAAAATACCAGAATAATGTTTTAAAGTCTAACTAGTAGTTTACATTCATTTATTTAGAGTTTGATACAGTTACAATGTAAACTGCGTGACTTTAAATTGACATTTTCTGGATTTTCTTCTCACCAGAGTTTGCTGGGGTTTGGGCTCATTCCTCTCATGACTGGTTAAACTGGGTAAGACTGGCTCACAAACACTTAAATCTCCTCTGTTATTATGTTTACCTTGAAAAAGTAATCAGACTGATGACTGATTGATCCTTTAAATGCAATATTTATTTCTTGTTTCACAACTGGTGACTGAATAATGTACCCAACTGTCACTTTGTTTCTGAAATGAAGTATACAAATAAACTTTAATATTCACTTCTTACACCTTTTTATTCTTCTGTTTGCATCTCTGCTGCTTCTAGAAACAATCCAACTCTTTAAAAAACATTCAGTTTTTTTTTGGAGGTTGTCTAAAAAAACCTTCAAAATACGACCAGTATTATGGCAGTTGCCTAGCAACTGAGCCCAGCCCGTCACCTAGCAACCGAGGCAGAGTTCCAGCACATTTAGTCGGCTGGTGGTTCCGATCTGCTCTTTCTTCGTAAAACGTAAACAAAATTAGTGATGTTAGTTTTTAGCAGTTGTCGAATTTCTGTTTTGTTTTTGGCAAAAAAACCACAGGACATTTCTCTCGCTAGCGCTAAATCAGTTTTCAAATTTATTTAGGTATCAACTGAAAAAAGAAAGAAACAAATTTGGTCTTTATTTGAAAAATGCTTCCTGTATTTATCCAAGTTTGGCAAAATCACAATTTGGTTGTGGCAAAGTCACAGTATAGACGTGGATCTTGCAGGAGAAAGAAAAAAGTCTTTTTAACTAAAAACAAATACTTTGTGTTGTTGCCAATATTTTCTGTTGTAAAAATATTTTTAATCTAACTAAAAACAATTGTCCTAGTTAAAAAAAGTTTCCATTTAAATCTGAATTTTTGCTTATACTGTCTATCATGTGTTTCATTTCCTGTTTTTGCCACTAATAAATCCCACGAAGGCCATTTTCCTTTATTTTTATTTTTGAGTGGATCTTGTGAAATGGCTTTCAGCAAATTTTACATTTATGTAAGAAGATGAGAGAAGACACGAAGATTTCCTGGTGGAATATGTTTTATTTCAGACACACTCCTCCGTTTCCTGCTGAACAAAATCCTCCCACATTGCAGTGAATGAATGTAGCATCACTGGAAAAGACAAGAATAGTCGTTTTATTAAAGTGGAGCTGACCGAGCCGCTTGAGAAAAGCTGCTGAGTGAAAAACTCCTTTGTTGTTGTTAATTTATCCTGCAGGAAGCAGACAGAGAGCAGCCAGAGCGAGGTAAGCTGCCACCTAATTAAGAGGTGACTGACTCAGAGGCGTCTGATTGAAACTAGGTCGCGTCGACCAGAAGACGTTCAAGCTGCAGAACGAACTTCCTTCTGATCCTGGGAAATCAGCAGAGGCGATGTTGCTTAGTAACAGAAAAACATCACGTCTCTCTGCGGCTTTAAATGTGATGAATGTGACAAATAAAACCTCAACATGAAACTCTGATCTCCTCGTCTTTGTGTTTCCTCTCGCCTTGACCCGAACTCCTAAATATACCTTGTCATCACATTATTTTAGCTTCACACGCAATGACATGACAGCATTAAGGTCATTGTAGTCGACCAAAAAACTGACAATAATCTCAGAAATTTTTGTGAAAAATTTGAAAATTTCTGAGTTTCAGAATTCAAAAATTTGCAAGAAAAAAATTCAAAAATATTGAGATTAAAATAAACTTTTTTTTTTTTTAGAAAAAACAAGGACATTTCTGAGCTTCAAAAGTTGAAAATTTGCAAGAAAAAACTGAAATTTTGAGTTTAACCTCGGAAAATTTTTTGAGAAAACATGGAAACATGGACATTTGTAAGTTTCAAAAGTTGAAAAATTGCTTGAAAAAACAGGAGATTTTTAGATTTAAATCAGAAACGTTCCAGATAAAAACTTTTTTGAATTTCAAAGGTCAAACCTTTTGGACTTCTCACGCTCATTTTTTTAAGGAAAACATTTAATTTATCTTATTTTGTTGTCTTATAATAATCTATTGTGTTTTTTACTTATTTAGTTTAATTATACTGTCTATTTGTAATTATTAATTAATTATATTAATCACTGTGCAGATTTACAACAATATCAATAACTTCTATAGATATTTTATTGGCTGTATTTAGATTTTTTAATCACATCTTGTTAAAAGCTGCTTACTTTGAAGTTAACCAATTATTGAATAAAAATGAAATGCAAGGTTAGAAATTTGGAAGATTTGAACACTGTTGTTTTAAAATGATTCCTCAGGTGAAACTGTTTGCCTTTAATTCTGTTTTAATTTGCATAAATTGATTTAAAGTATTAATAGTTGAAATCTGAGGTAGAGTCTGTTTCAGCCTTGGAAGAATCTCTGGATGTTTAGATTAATATGCAGCTGCTTCTGTTGAAAGTTCACATGATGTTTTGAGCGGATTGGGTCACGTGTGTCTGTCATGGTTTTTGCGTCCAGTGAGGTTACAGGAACATTTCCTATAATCCCTCATTACTGGTGCAGTAACGTAGAACCAGCTGTCACTCTGCTGTGAAAACCAAACCGAAACTCAAAACCATATTTATGACTTTATTTGTGCAACTCTTTGTGAACTTTGTAGTTTTATTGACCTACAGAAACATCTGACATGCTCATTTACTGAGTAATCCTCCAATCAGCTCGTCAAACAAACTACAACCAGTCTGCTGAGTCCGGCCTCTCTCACACTGAAATATTGGGTTCTTTTAAGTTGTTGACCATTTTTGCTTTGCATCCACACAAAAACAGTTTTTAATGGACGATTTTAAGAATGAAAATAACTTCGTCCTGGTATCTTTGGCTAACGCTCATGCATTAACCAAACCTGGAACCTGAACTGAAACCTCAAATGCGTCACGCATAGCAAAAAATGACCGACTAGTTTTATAATCCGACACGAAGAATCTGAGCTTTCTTGTCACATAAAAGACTCTACTCGTGCTTATTGTTCATCGTTCTTGTTTTCTTGTTGTATTTACCACTAACTAATGTAGCAACTTCATATTTAGCGCCATCTACAGGTCTGGGGGAGTAAAAACAGCATCTTGGAACATTCTCTGTGGTTTTCGACCTTTGAAACGCTGCTCAGATTTCCAAAAGTTTTAAACTTTTCAAACTCAGAAATTTTCCATGTTTTTTCTAGAAAATGTTCTAGACTAATCTAAAAGATTTCTGAGTTTTTTTCTAGCATATTTTCAACTTTTCAAACTCAGAAATGTCCTTGTTTTTTCTCTAGACAATTTTGGAGATTAATTTCAAAATATCTAGATTTTTCTAGCAAATTTTATACATTTCAAACTTAGAAATTTCCTTATTTTTTCTAGAAAATTTCTGAGATTTATCTCAAAACCCGTTCAGGCTCTGATAACGGCGGGTTGATTTTACAGTCATAGCAACAGATGCTGTTTTCAGTCACAGAGAGCGGCCTGTGCTTCACTAAACTTAGCTGAATAAACTGGATTCTCTGTTTTCTGTGAATGAATAGATCCAATTAGCGGAAACCCAGTTAGCATGCTTGGCCCACGTTCACATTATATCAGAGCCTGCAGCATGGAAACTTCATGGACTCAACTGGAGTTCTGCCAGTGGTCAGATTAGTGAGAGCATGCAAACACAGTTAATCTTTAGTGTTCATTCATTACGTTTCGCAGCATCACACAAGGTTCTCTCCTCTGGATATGAGTGGACAACAGTGGAGAATGATTGTGTAACCTCTAGTGATCTGTCCAATCAGAGACGTGAGAGGCAAATCAGGCAAAACGCTGAAGAATTATCACAGTTTGCAAAGATGCAACTACAGGAACTAGTTGTATTATTTAGAAATAATTCAGTTCTCAGTCGGCCCAAAGCATATGGGAGTTAAGTGGCTGCTTAACTTGAGCACAAAGCTAGCATGATAAATATACTTAAATACCAGTGAATAACACAAACAAAATACTGTTACACATGGAAAAACAATTTCCATGTTATTTCCACAAATAGGTTGATTTCTTCCTGCTGCCGTTGCTGCAAATTTAGTATTTATTAGCTGATGCTAATTTAAAATAGTTAAAATAATAAAATAAAAATGTATTCATTTAGTTCTTGTAATGTTAAAATCAACAGCCATAATTACACTGGTATGATGTCAGCTAATTACAAATGATGCTAATGATAGCAGGTATGCTACACACAGAATCTGGTGTTGACACTTTGGTAGGGGGTCTCAAATGAAAACCTGCTTAGGGCCCCAAAGAGTCTTGGATCTGCCCTGATTCTGGCCTTTTACTGTCTGTTTTTCTCACCTGCATCATGGCGGTTCTGGCTGCTTCGTTCAAATTTCTCTCTGACATAATGTTGGCCACAGAAGAGCCCATTAATGGAGAACATGGACCACATAATGGTGCGTCCCCTGGTGTGTATAATTTCGGTCAGGAGGACAGAATGTGACGCTCCAGTTAGCGCCGCCGTGTCCCTCTCATTTCCCTCCGTAAAAGGTGTAGATCCCTGGTGAGAGGAGCAGAGAGACACAGAAAGCTTTCTTTATACAAGCAGGAATGTTTTAAACTGGGCTTTTCTTTCATGATCAATCAGCTTCACTTGATTACTTCTAAGTAACTCCAAACATGAGTTTGATCCAAAACTGTTAATTAAATTCCAGCTCAACCAGAAGTTTATGTGTGGGATTGAAATAAGATCCTTGAGTTGGCAAGTCTGAAAATGCGGCCTTTCATTTTGATGAATAAATGAGCTTCATAATCACCAGAACAACACAGTTTCAGTTTCACGTCTGAGCTGCATCCAGTCGGCCCGTCAGGCTTGAATCACGACCAGGCCGTTCCAACGCCAAAACCTGAAATGGAAATTCTCACTTTTGATCAAGTTTTTCTGTGTTCTGCAGGTCAGAAACATACGAGACGAGTTGGACCCCAGGTGGAAACAAAACGTTAAATCTGAGTTTAGAAAGGAAACGTGGAGCTAAACGTTATGAGCAAATAAAGTGTAAAGTGATACAATTCTCCTTGTTTAAGACCTGCAGCTCATAGAACGCTAAAAATTTAGTTTGACGCTAAATATTTACACTGTCATGAATTGTGGTTGTTTAATGTGCACTGTCCTAATAAATTAAATTAAATCCAGATATTTTCAGCTCTGCTGCTGCATCTTTATCTCCATTCTGCTCAGATTTATTCCAGATCTTCCTGCTGCTAAAGTGCTGGAACCATCGGGGTTGGATGGATGGATGGATGCATCCATGCATGCATGCGTCCTCTTGTTACTCTCACATCGCAGTCATACCTCCACTGAGGGATGCCTCGCTGCAGCGGCAGCAGCTTCACTGGACCGGGCGGGGAAATGGCGGCAGGCAGCGGCCGCTTAACGAGGCGTTCTGCTGGGTCCAGATTGTTTATGCTCCGTGTCATGGAAAAAATGAGGCCCAAATTAAATGGCTCTGCTCGGGCCGCGCGGATGCCCATGTTTCCCTGCAAGAGGCATGGAAGTGGAAACACAGGGAACCACAATAGCAACACAAAAAGGGAAAAGAATAAACAGCAGGCGGAACGTCAAAACAGAATCTAAAAATCGAGAAGAGAGAGAAAAACAAGATAGGTGGGGAGGCAGAGCTCATGTGTGGGGAAACGTGTCGGTCCACGCTGACAGCATGTGACTGAGCAGACAGCAGCGGTATGGAGAGTGTGTCTTTTTGTCTGTCTGCCCTTTTATGGCCAGTCCTCTGCAGACAGAACCATGAGCAGTGTGGATGAAATTCACCCAGAATGAAATCAAACCAGGTAACTTATATCCACCCAATCAGAGGAGACGATCTTGGCCGTTTACTTAATGTCTGCAGGCTGATGTTTTGGCTTTCCTTAAACCTGCACACTGACTCACACAGCAGGGAGGATTATATGACAGAAAAGACAGAAAGTAGGTGAACTAAAGGTGACCTATTATGAATCCGTGTACAGGTTAGGATAGATTTATGGTCTATACAAAATGTGTTCATTTCATTTTTGTGCCCCAAATCTTTCTTGGATAATGAGATTTCAGACTGCTCAGTTCACAATGAGCATCTGTCACTTTATATCCAAACAAACACAACTCAACGTTTACAGTCACACATGAAAATGGCTGCAAACAGAAGCAAAATTTTTATAACCGTACATCTTTGAAAAGCAAAAATGGAGCCTCCTGCACAACCAGCAAGAATGCAGAATCACAAAGTACTTGTCTTTTCCAGCAGCCATTGTACAGAGCATACAGCTAACCAAATGTGCTGGACCTTAGCTTAGGTTGCTAGATAACAACCCAGTGATCCAACAAAAGAGATTTTTTGAAATGGCTCATTTTCCAAATAGCAAAAAACATGAACTTATTTCCCAAAACAGTTAAGTGGGTTTTTGGGCTCTTTCTAGAAGCAGTTCAGACTTAAATGGATGTGAAAAAAAATGAATTTTGCATCACAGATCCCCTGCACTCACGATTCTATGGAACAGAATCAGAACCAAACTATCTTCAGTGCAGGTTCACATTCAGCAAATGTACAAGTCTCAGCATGGTGAGCTAATGCAGTTTTGCCGCTTTGTTAGCTTTTCTCTCCTGGTTTTGGTTTGCTTTGGGATCTCCAGAAATGAGCTGGATTCTCTTTGGGAACAGGAATGTCTGGGTTTTCCTCCCAGATTTGTTACCCTGACGACCTGATGGGAAGACAACTGGCAGATAGATATTTTCAGCCTCTTTTTATTGTTGTTTTCCAAAAGTAAAAAGGAAACAATCCAAACTCATTTTAACAGCTTAGCTGCATGATGCTTTCCCCAAACCGTTGGGATTAATTAGCAAAACGTGTGAAATGCTTATTTTCTTGGTGCTAAAATCGAGTTTCACACTTTTTGCTTTCTGCAAATTAATAGTTTTTCCAACATTTCGTCCAATTCCCTCCAGCAGAAATCATTTAAATTTCTCTGATTGAATCTGCGCCGCTGCATCTCAACAGCCAGTCGTCCATGCGTCTCTTTTTCCTCTCTAAACGGACCGCAGCACATTAAAGGATCCAGAAATACTCCGCAGCCGTCAGCCATTTGTTTCACCCCAGGCCCTCTCGACGTGTGTGTGGGCACTGGAGTGTGTGGCGGCGAGTGAGGGGGAATGCGGGAGTGATTTTAATGCTGTGTGTGGGAAGGGGAGATGAACAACCCGAAACCTCGGCATCTCTCACCTGCTAGTGGAGATGATGAGCGGGTGGGTGGGGAGTCAGCGGGAAATGCGCACAGCGCCGTCACTTTTCTCCAGACTGCAAAACTCATTATCTTCACTCAAATGTTAGCCGTTATCTAGACGCTTCAGCAACCAGACAACTCATGATGCGAGAAAAAACATGACCCTGACATCTGTCTGCATCAGGATTGGCTTGTTTTCTGAATCAAGTTGTTGAGAAATTTCCCTTCTTGGTAAGATATTAAAACAAGTTTGTTCTTCATCAAGTGAAGTTACTCAGAGCGGGAAGAGAAATGTTACTCATGTTAGAGTTGTGAGTAAAAGTAAAAAGTTATGCGCTGTAAAAAATAATCATAGAAGTACAAAAAATTACTCAAGTAAATGTAATAGTTACTACCCAACTCTGCTGGTGATAAATGCACAAAATAAAGATTTACATAGCTCCACAAGGAAGTTCTGTTTTCATGAAAAACCTCCAAAGTTTGTAGGCAATTTAGCATCTTAATCACACTTAGCTTTCTTTCTATGCTGATGACAATTTTGTTTCTTTGCCTAGAAAATTTTAGGACTAAAGTCTTAGAGTAAGTGTACCCAGAAAGGCTGAATCCCTCCCCAGTTATTGTCTGAGTCTCCTGTGACATTGAACATGAATTATTCATTTCTGGTCTGTCTGAGCTGAACGTAGCGCTACATCTGGAGAGAAATGTCACTGCCTGCCTCTCAGACGCTCTTTCCTACACCCACAAGGAGCTGGAATGTCTTCGTGGAGGCATTAGCCTTTCCTAAACCAAAAATACACAGGCAAAAGTACAAGGGATGGATTAACCTGTGCTGAAAGTTTGTTTGCTCCAATCTTGGCTCCAAACGTAAGCTTATTACCGGCAGCACAGCCGTAACACAAGCTTACAAGACCAAAGGGCATTTTGGGCTTCAGAGGTCTGAGATTAGCCCAGCTGTAAGGATAACAGTGTAAGCAACAGACAAACAGAAATGTAAACAACAAACCAGACCTTGTGAAAATGAGTTTAAACGTTATACTGCTTGGTAACCCACAGAGAAATGCAGTTGATTCTCGAGAGCAGATGTCCAGACAGATTACAAACGTCAACAAGTCAATTTGTAAATGTAGCATCAAAACTGCAAACTAAAACACTCAGAAGCTGCATTTCCATTGACCATATCATCGCTCAATTTGATATTTCGAGAGAAAATTTACTCTGGAAATATGGAAACATATCAATTAAAAAAAACAAACTCGTTTTTTGGCTCTACAAGGATGTCAAACTTATTTTCGCTTTGGGCCAACTCAAGATCATGAATGCTCTTAAAGGGCCGGTGTGCCAGAATGCATTCACAAAACCATTTCACAAAATGTTAAAATATCAGTGGATTCTTAAAATAAAATAATATCATTGAACATTTATTTAGTCCCTCCAGGACTCATAATTCTTTTTGTGATTTTTTGCAATAAAAATCAAAGTGTTTGTGGTTCTAATTTGGAAATATTTGGATATTTGCACTTATTTATGATGGTAAATGTAACTTTTTATGACTCGCTGTATATATCATGGACTATAATCTGACATAAGTCAAGGCTGAAGCAGTAAGACAAGTAAGAGTTTTTGACAATTTTAGAGAAAAATCTGCAATAAATTTCCAGTTATATATAAGCGCAAAATGTGTGAGGATTTGATAATTTTGCATTAATTTCCATGATAATTCTCAAGAATCTGGAGGGACTGATTGATATAATATGGTAGTAAACAGATAAAAACTGCATTGATTTGATTGATAACATAATATTTAAGCACACTTAGTGTTTAGTCTGGAATCTAGAGGGTCACATACGGCAGACCGGATTTGGCCCGCAGGCCTCGAGTTTGACACCTATACACTCGGATCAGGTGGGTTTTATTTTTTGGTCGTATCAAAATTTATTTATTTTGCAAAACTGCAATGGAAATGCTTTTCTTCTGTATCACACAAGTAAGATGATCAACAACTGAATGTTGCCATCGACATAAACCACAAAGAAGAAACCAGGAAGTAGTTGGAGGATCATAACTCTGCATGTTTTTCAGTGATTTACTGCTTGAACTAGCTTATTCATTTGTGATTTTAGTTGCATTTCTTATTCAATGGAAACAGAGGAATTGTGGAATTGGGAATATTGATAAAAATTTTGAGTTTGCAATGGAAATACAGGTATTGTGGTCTCTAAATGATCCAAAAGGAGTTCAGAGTAGCCAAGGTCTTCACTCTGGTGGACCTCACAGCCTCACAGCTGGTCTGCAGTCATTCACCCTCCAAGTTACAAGCAATAAATTGTCCAAAATGTCTCAGCATTTTGAAGAATTTGGTCTTTTCACTGGGTCTGTTCTTTTGAGTTATTTCTAAGTGTGTAAATTCTCCTATGGAGGGAGACGGTAAGTTTGACTGAAGTAGCAGTTCGTCCTGTAAACGGTGTGTTGCCATTTTGAACCGCTGTTGGCTCTTTGCACGTAAATTCATGAACTTCAAAAAGACAAACGGATGTTACAGCAACTCTGCCGTTGGTCGCCTTATGTCGCTTTTATTTAACTGATTTCACTGTAAAAATGGTCGGGTCAAAACGAGTCCAGGTTATTTTCCATTTAGCTCAAGAGGATCACAATCTCCTCTTCGTTAACACAATGGAGACAGAAAAGTGTGGCATCACTTCATACTAGAAAATAATAATACTATATGAGCAGATCTGTTTGATTATCCATCCATCCAGTGCTGGTACCTATCTCCAGCTTCTGTTTGATTAAACATGTTAAATCTCAGATTTATGCAGCGTTTTCATATAAACCTCCCTCCATATGAGCGGACGTCCTTTCCTGGCTGGAATATCGAGTCCTGGTTGGTCTGTGTCAGTACAGCCGAAGCACACTGCTGTGATTAGAGCAGGATAACCGCCACGATCCGTGCAACTGACTTACAAAGTGTTACATAACATTTTGTTGACAAATCAGGATCATTTTAGCAGAAGCTCCAGATGGCTTAGAGACTCTGCTGCTGGATTAATTCATACAGCTCTTTCATTTCAGATCCTTCTTGTGGAGAAAGACTCATCTTGACCAGATTATTACATCAGATCAGGCTGGAAACTCGTGTTTCAGATTGTATTCTAGTCAGCACATGTTCATGTTTCTTAACTCATACTGTAGGAAATACTATAAACACATTCCAGGAGTGTTTTAGGGAAAATTAGCAAAGTTACAGACTTTCCTAATGTGGAGATTTACCAGATAATCCATGTATGTAGACAGAAGGAGCTCACAAGCTAAATACTGCAGCTCCTAATGATGAAGGTGCAGTTATGTAAAATCACCTTTTAGAGCTTTATATCAAAAAAGTTGACATAAATTAAGTTTTTATGTTTTTTAATGTTTATGAAGAAATTATTCCCTCATTTAAAACACACCTGGAGCGTTGCCTTGGTTCCTTCATTCATGTTTGAGAAATCCTTTCATTTCAAGGCGCAGCTCCTCCTCAGAGCTGCAGTTTCCAATATTAAGATATTTGCACTAGAAAGCAAAGTAAAATAATTGGTAAGTTTTTGTGTTTTTGCAGTGAAAGTCTACATGTCTGTGTCTCTTTCTCTCAAACTCTTTGTGATCTGCCAACCTTGGCTGAAACTTAAGTTTCACCACTGAAGAAACGTCAGATTACGCTGAATTATCTTGTGTTTGCCTTGTTATTATCAAGATTGTCTTATTTTGTAAAACAAATGTCCAAAGTCAGGCCACTCTTCCTGTCCTAATGAGTGATGTGTGCTGTCTTACATGTTGTTAAATATGTCCTTCTCAGAATCTCTGAGATCCCCCTCTTAGTCCAGTATGTGTGGTTAAACTCTGCAGAAGGAAAATTAGTGACGTGTAAGCTGAACAAAACCTGTATTGTATGAAAGCAGTCAGCTGAACAGAGCAGCATACTCCTGAATCAGAGTTAGTCAAGGACAGAGGGAAAAATAGACAAATTCAAGGAACATCAGTTCTGTGAAAATGTGATTGCAGGAGTTTTGTGTGGGATCAGAGATTTCTCGGTTTGATAAAAGGGTAATCAAGGCCACTTGGCTGGACTTCTGTTTGCAACAAGAGAATGTACCAACATTGTTTAGTCCTACAGAAAGTAATAGAAATGTTTTGTTTTTATTGGTTGTTTGCATGAAAATTCACAAGTCTGGGGTCTACTCTGGGGACGTTTTGCAGCTCTTAGATGGATGTTTGGAAGCATAGGAAACAATCCTGAGGCTTACTTTGTTATAAAGTAAGCCTCATACATGATGAAGTTGGATGCTGGGAAGTAGGACAGCAACACGACTCAACCTTAAACTGCAATATTTTTGAGTGCATGTCTAGACTTCCACAGAAAATGAGAATGAAGTTTAATCAGATTGAGGCAGAACATGAAAGGAAACCACAGCCAGTAAAGTTTGGGGGAATATCCAGAGTATTGACGAATGTAATGACTCTTTATTCAGGATGAACACATGATGTTATGACCTGGTGAAATCCATCCTATAGATAAAATGTGCATGTACGAAAACATGCAAAACATTAAAACCACCCAACAGTTCATCTTGTTTAAGCAACAAGATGAACTGGGTAAGACTTTAACTCTTTAATTTGGATTAATGAAGTTTTAATAAAAATAATTAACATAATTAATCAAATTTTTCAATAAGGTTTGATCCTTTCAGTCGTTTCCGGTGCACTTGGGTTTATTTTTGACTTTAAAAAGCAATTTGATAGGAACTTTGTGTAAGTTGTGCTAAAAGGAGTTAGCATACCAGCAAAATTATTCAATATATGGAATCAAATTCGGACCAAAAAAGTGAACTCTGGTCCACTTACAGAAGTGAACTGTGAAGCGGTTTGAATGCCAATGTGAACGCCAAGCGGACCATAGACTGCTCCAAATGTAGGAAGCGGACTACAGCGCACGGCATTGTGGGTAAATACAACCAAAATAAAAGCGGCAATCTAATGCTAGCATGAGAAATGGCTCTTGGTCTCTAGCCAAAGACACAAGAGAAATCCTACGACTGCTAAAATTTGATACTATTTTTGTTTACATTTTGTGAAGAAGGAAGTTGTGCTCAGTGTCTCCTTCAATGTTTATTAGGGCAGCGCCCCCACAGGTGAGGAGGGGAACAGGTTGCTTAAATGTTTTGATTTGTTTGACAGTACAAAGTGAAAGTGAACTGGCAGAAGCTGAAAATGTAACAAATGTTGCAGTTTTGTTGTCCACTGGACTAAAAGCTGTGAAAACAAACCACTCAAACTCTAGAGGACAAGAACATATTTGCCTTTTTTCCCTTTTGGGTTTAAATGAGAACTAGATAGCATAATTTTCCAAAGTCTGGTTATCCTCAAACTGTTCATAGAGTGAGTCTTTTTTTTGGCTTGTTTCTAATTTTAGGGTCACATATGTTCTGTTAATGACGTAGGGTAATTATTAAAAACAAAGAAACGGGCCGAGCCAAGCGAGGAGCCTTAAACTATTACTCAGCCACTACTACGCCGGACAGCATGAGCCTCCATGTGTCACACAGAGCAGCAGCCAGACAACACCCATTGGCTGAAAATAGGTCAAAGATTCGCGTCATCTCTGGATGTGGGAACACGGCGGATTACTTCCTCTTTCCTCTGATTTACAGCAGATCGCTGCGGCGACGCGGAGCGCTGGCTGCCACAGTTTCAACAGGCTTTGCATGCACACAACGGTGGAAATGTGCCAACACAGTGGAGACGGTGCAACAATTCGGCTCTGGATCAGTCAGTGTCACTAGAAAGGAAAAGAAAGAGCAGAGATGCTGCTCCACAAAGTATTTACACCTCCTCAACCTTTTGGGCTGATAATTAAAGATAGATTTAATAGATTTAATTAATAGACAGAAAAGGTTCAAATGTGATTGTTGGGTTTAGTTTATATGCTAATGTTGCTGCATCAGAAATCACTGAATTTACTAAATAAAATATGTTAAAAGAGCTGAAAAAACAAAATCTAAGGGTATTTCCTAGTCTGGTCCAAAGTTGGAACATTTCTTACACTTTCAGATGTTTTTTTTTTTTTTTGTACAGTTCTGCTTTAAATTAAGAACCTTGTGTCAGTATGGAGAGTGATTTTAAAAAGCAGGAAAAACGGACGTGTTAAATGTGAAAACGTGCCTGCACCCATACTATTTGTGCTGGTCCACCAGTTCAACCAGTGCAAAACCTGGTTTAGAGTCCTGGAATGGCTCAAACTTCAAACCAGTTAAACTGGTGTGGCTCAACTGGGAAATCATCGCAGTGTGGTTGAATTTAAGCAGATTGAGTCAAAGCTCCTAAACAAACTCAGTTATCATGAATGCAACATATTAGTTCCTCACATATTGGTTTGAAGAGGTTTTTTTAGCTTAATGATTAAAATTTTGATTTAAAACTGCTTTTGTATTTACTCAGGTGGCAAATATGTGAAAAGTTATAGTATTTAGATTAAATTAGAAAATCTTCAGGCACCTGAGCTTCATTAACAGGTTTAAAACTTGATGTGTCTCAAACTTTTTAGTGATTTATTGGCCTCAACTTTATAAAATTGGCACAAATTCAACATTTCAAGTTGAGAAAATACATTGAAAAAACAAAATCTAACCAAGTATTTTGTTTAATTTATAAGGCAAATGTCTTTAAAATAAGACAAAACTCAGAAGTAACTTTTCAGCAAGATATGTTTGTTTTAAATCAATAATTCCTTAAAGTTGATTTTAAAAAACATACTAGTTCCAGTGGAAGACTTTTTTTAATAACAAGACATTTTCCCATGTTTATAAGTGAAAAGAAATCTGAAATTAGTACTTTAACTAGGAACCAATACTTTTTCATCAAGATTAAGAAATTATTCACTCAAACCAACCTCCTATATCTTGCTGAAAAGTGACTTGTAAGTCAGTTTTATTGAAAAGTTTACGAAGATATTTGCACTAGAAACTGGACAAAAATACCTGGAAATATTTGGCGTTTTTGGTTTTTGGTGCAGCGCCACGAGGAGGGGAACATGTTTTTCTCATTTAATTTGTTTGGTAAGTTTTCAGCAAGATATTGGTGCCTCAAGACTCAAGTAAAATAATTTCATAAGGAAAATGTCTTGTTATAAGTGAAATAATCTGGCAGTGGAACAAATAGTTAAGGAATCATTTACTAAAAATAAGCTCTTATATCTTGGTGAAAACTTACTTATAAGTCAATTTTGTCTTATTTTAAGTGTACAAAGATATTTGCACTCAAAACTAGACAAAAATACTTGTTTTCGTAGTGTATTTGTGCCTCGTTCCAGATTAAAGTGATGTCCAGGCAAATCGTAAAAGCCTCATCAAGTTGTTTTCTTACTGTGAACATTTCTGAAATGCTTTTGGCTGCACAGAACAAGCTGTCAGAGCTGGCGTGTGAGCGCAGCATAGCTGAGGAGGTTCAGTCTGTAAACGCCGACATGGCTCTGAATACTTTGCATAATTTTGCAAATGCAAGACAGTTGCATGAAAGCCAGAAAACCATGAAAGTGTTTAGAAATAGGTTACAGCATCGGCTCACGCCCAGCAGAAAATACGATGACAGTGTCTGTGTGAGTAAACAGGAGTGATGCAGTCAGTTTATTATATGAAACATCATGAGACCACAATAGGAGCTGGACCAGGGTGGTTACTGTTTGCTTTGGGGTTTACGGCCTAGCTGTGTGCAAAACTCACATAAAAAAAGAACAGAGAGATTTCCTGTGTGCATAAAACACAAAAGTTTGCATATTTGGAATAGAAACATCTGTATTATCGTTTACAACGTTTTTAAAGGGGCATTTTTACTGACTTTCACATGTTTTTCTTCCACGTTCTTTTTTCACTTAAAAGGGTACTTCGCTTTTTGCCAACACTGCAAATCACAGAATCTTACCAAGTATTTTAGTTTACTTTCTAGTGCAAATATCTTATTACACTTGAAATAAGACAAAATTAATTCAGAAGTAAGAAGAGAAGAGTTTGTTTTAAGCCTCTAATTCCTGAATATTGATTTAAAAAGTCCCAAATCCACTGGCTGATTATTTCACTTATAACATGGACAAAATGCCTTGTTATAAGTAAAATAATAACCGGTGGAACAAGCACTTTTTAAATCAATACTCAAAAATTATTTACTGGGAAATATAAACCATATATCTTGCTGAAAAGTTACTGTTACTTGTAAGTTAGTGTTGTCTTATTTTAAGTGTAATAAGATAGAAAAAAAACTTTTCTAAAAAAAAAAAATTCTGAGTTCGACATGTTGAAAGTTTTGAGAAAAAACTTTTGTAATTAATCTCAGAATTTTTTTAGTTTATTTTCAAAAGTTGAACATTTTTGAGTTTTGCAACTGACATTTTTATGATTGTACAATCTGAGCTAAAATTTTTGAATTTTAAATTTTGAGTTTAATTTCAGGAAATTTCTAGAAAAATCACGGAATTCGATTTTTTTTCTCGAAAAAATAAACTTATTTCAGTTATCTAGAAAAATCATGGATATTTCTGAGTGTCAAAAGTAAAAAAAAATTAAATGTTTGAAACTCAAATATTTTCCCCAAAATTTCTGAGATGACCCTCAAAATTTCAGAATTTTTAAAGCAAGTTTTAACTTTTGAAACAAAAAAAATGTTCATGTTTTTCCAGAAAATTTCTGAGTTTATTTTATTATACTTAGCAAATTTTCTAGAGTTTTTTTTTTTGGCAGAAATATATTCTTCTCTTTCCTCTTTTTCCCATCTACGATGGCCCTGATCCGCGGTCGCACCCAACTGTCAGTAAAGGCAGCACGGACATGGGGTTTTACCTGACGTCCCTGAACGTACAGTCCCCGCCCTGCCCGGTGCTTTGACGTCACTGGCGCCCGTCTCCTCACATGCACCGGGGAGTGCAGCAGCGGCTCCCCCCACCTCCCTGCCTTCCTCCTCCTCCTCCTCCTCCTCTCCACCCTCTCTGCCAGAGAGCCCCGACGACAGACAGCCATCCAGCCGCTCGCCGTCCTGCTCCTGCCGCCGCCGCTGCTGCCGCTGAGTGGAGTGTGGTCTCTTTTTTCCACCTACGTGGGTTTCTCCACGAGCCGGACAGCGAGTTTTTATTATTTTTTTGAACTATTTTTTTTTTATTTTTTATTAATTACTAACCGGGTTTGGGGACATTTAATCTTTTTTACTCCTGCTGCCCTTCAAGTGAAATGGAGAAAATGGCCAGACCTCTTCCTATAAACCCAACTTTCCTGCCGCCGACTCATGGAGTCCTGAAATCCCTGCTGGAAAACCCGCTGAAACTCCCGTTTCACCACGATGAAGGTACGCTGTCTTAAAAAAAAATGTGCAAAACTTACTGCGCACACAGGTGCACGTAGGACTGCTTGTTGGCGCACTTCTTTGATCTGACAGATATAGCGGACTAAAAGGACACAGGTCAACCAAATCACCTAAAAGTGGCGCGTCTGTGTAGTTTGCGATCTTTGTTAAAAATTAAACCGTAATCTGATTTGCAAGGGAGCGGCAAAAATAGAGAAATTAGAATCCTGTGTAATTCGGGTTTAATGTTTATAACTGGCAGATTTGGCGTCAAATTCAGTCAGTAAGTGATTTAAACATGAAGTTATTTTCTCAATGAACACTTTAAGAGTCCAGATTTAACCGCGCTGCTGTTGTGTCTGCGCTGTTAATAGCGCAAAGCGCTGTTTATAACATTTAAACCCCGCTGTCTTCAATGAGACTCATTAGCAGTACCGATACCTGTCGATAGAGGGCATTTTCCATGTTGAAGCCTCTCTTAGGACGTGTTAAATGGATGTTAGCTGATATGAATGGCGGATAATGTTTACCTTTAAAGGGCCAGGCTTCTCAAATATAAAATTTCTCACGGTTTAGTGAAAATTTCCACAGCTTCTAGTGTTTCTTCCAGTCAGATGACAGAGAGAGATGGGTAGACTTGTTTACAAAGGACCCTAAGCATTTAAAAAAAAAACCTTCGTGTTCATTCAGAATATAATTGAAAATGTTATTTATTTCAGTATAGTTGTTTATATTTCATATATTTATATATTTAGGTGATTATGGTTTACACCTAAAGATCAAACATTCAGTTTCTCATAAACATTTAATATAGTCAGACCAATAATTAGAATAAAAAGTATTTTTAATACAGAATTTCTTTGCTATGTAGGTGCTGTGGAGGTGAATGACAAAAGAAGCTGCTGTATCTAAGAGTTTTAATGGAAAGTTAAGTGGAGGGAAAAAATTGTGGTGGAAAAAGGTGCATATGGATAACAATAGACTTCAGTGAATTGTAGAAATTAAAGATTTTTTGCCACAAAAAATTATTGAATTCACATGGGCATATTGTTTAGTATGCCTACCTTTTTCTCTTTAATTGGTCTAAGAAACTAAATTTTGGATTTTATCAACTGGACCATAAAATATTGGACATGGATAAAAACAGAAACTCCAACTGTGTAACTGATTGGACATTAGTTTCACTTTTTGAATCAATATACAAAAAGTAAATGATATTACAATCTATGAATATATAATACAAGCTGCCATGATGGATTTGGAGGTTGTCATTAAGGGGAAACCTCAAAAATTAAAGTCCCACTTCCGACCTAACAGGAAGTTAGAAGGTTTCTGGGTTCCTACGCATTCTTAAAAAATGAATGGGGAAGTTCCCGTTTAAATCAATTTCCTTGTCTGGATAAGTGTGAAAAAATATTTTAATATTTGAGCATTATTTTCCAGCTATCAATTGCAATCAATATCAGGGATTTTAGGTTATTTAGCTTGAACCACAAATGAGTGCAAAACTTGTTATAATTTATGCAATTCTTTATAATATAAAATCAATGTAAGCAGTTTATAAATTAAATAAAAAATAATAATTTCACAACTATCATAATGCCTAAACAACTTTACTTTTAGGATTTTAACAACAAAAGGTACAAAAATTGCTTTTTAAAAGATAATACAAACAGATTAAGAGTGTTAAAGTTGAAAGAGTAATGCAGGATGATTCAGTCCCGATGTGAAAAATCTATTTTCCTATTTATCTAGAATGAATAGGATAAAATAAAATAAAAAATATCGAAAATATATATATTTTTAATTTGCTTCGAGGTCATTTTTTTTAAGACCTAGAAGCTCTTAAAATTGACGGAAGCAACCAATTGACCCCCCCTCTATGAAATAATTCACTAATAATTTGGAGTTACTTTAAGCAGAAAATTTTATGAGAAGGTCGGGGGACCACTGTTTTACAGACATGCAAAATGTGCATGTATCACACTTAAAATATAAACTCCTACCATAAATTGTATCCAAAACAGTTTTGTTATTGTCATTTATTTAGTTATGGACATTGGTATTAGGGATACAAACAATTAATTGACTTACGAGTAATTGACTGTTAATGGTTTATTAGATTAAAATTAGCTCCAGCCGATTACTTAACGCCAGCTTCGACCAGACCGCCGTCCAGCAGAGGGCGCAGCTGGTCATCCTTAAGCGGAGCCAAGACAGAAAGATGGCGGCCTTACCAAAATGGGAAAGAAACGGTCCAACCAGAGTCCGTGGTGGGATGCAAAATTCATTTTCTGCGGTTTGTTTCGAATTATAATTTTTTCACATTAATGGCGGTCATACAGCCGAGCTGCATAACGAAGCCGCGCCAACTTTATGAACTGAAAACTACTGATGTGCTACGAAGGTGAGGATGATGTGACGACAGAAAAACGGAGAAAAATTATAACACAAAATTATAACACGATGGAAAAAACAAGGCGCTAAAAAGCAAGTTTGATTTTTGGAGATTGTTGTGAGTTAAAGCGCTTCATGGAGTGAAGTTTTAATATTCTATCAAGAGCAAGTAGAGGCGGTTTCTGTATGAATTTTTTTCCTCATTTTTCTATTTTGCAACTTAAAAGGTTCCTGTGTTATATTTTAGAAATATAAGTTTAATAATGTGACAAGCATTTTTCTGTTTATTCAGTCAATATTTCATACTGCTGACAGAAAGTAATATTAAAATTTAATGATGTTTAAATTTAGCCCTTCATGTTATGGAAAGACGGTCGGCCCTCTTGATTCAAGAAACGAAAATGACTGCTCACCAGTAGATCGATAAAATCGATCAATTTTACATTAACTCATTAATTGATCGCTTTCATGCCTAATTGGTGGGCTGCCACAAAAACAAGTATTGCTGGGCGATAAATTATCCCAGAAGTTTTCGTTACTGTTGTTTTGAGAACACAATATCAAAGATCAATAAACTTTAAATTCTAATGAACACTTACCACTGGAACTGGGAGACATTTTACATATCCAAGTTTAATAAACAAAACAGAAACGACAAATAAAATGGATCACGAATAGTTGAGACCAATTCTTTTGCCAGCCAGATTTTGGAAAGAGATAAAAGAGAAAAACTTTAAATGATTCAAATGGAAATGATTGAGTTTTAATTTATCATGTGATTAATTGATTTATTCTGACTTGCCTACTAATTGGTGTTGTTAAATCAGCTGTGGTTTTGTTTTGACCACAGCTTCTGGTCCTGATTAGACTGAAGTGACGCAGATTCCTACTAGATGAGTCCAGGATGAAATCTGATGGGATTTGTTTTCTTTTTTCAGGATTTGGGAAGGATAAGGAGAAAGAGAAAAAGCTGGAAGATGAGAGCAGCACAGCCAGCCACCCCCAGTCGGCCTTCCTCGGGCCCACCCTGTGGGACAAGACCCTGCCGTACGACGGCGACAACTTCCAGCTGGAGTACATGGACCTGGAGGAGTTCCTGTCAGAAAATGGCATCCCAGCCAACACGGCCCAGAGCGAGCAGGCCCCGCAGGCGGCGCAGCCGTCCCAGGCAGCACTGCAGCAGGTCCCGCCACCCAAGCCACCCACCCCCTCAGTGGTGGACCTCAGCAGCCGCGCCACCACCTCCGTTCACACAGCCATGCCGCCTCAGACCTGCCTGCACAGCCCAACCGCCGCAGGTAGGAAGCATGCTGAGGCACACCTGCTCACTCACACACATGGGTCCTCAAATGTCCTCCACATGTCCTTAGATGATGTCTGCGCATTCTTAAAAAGACTTAAATGTATCTAAAATTTAGGTCTTAAAAGACTTAAATTCATGTACCCATAGTTAAGTTCTTTAAAATGTCTTAAATTCCCGTAAAGTTAAGGCCTTATGAAGTCTTAAATTAATGTATCTAAAGTTAAGATCTTAAAAAGTCTTAAGTTTGTGTATCTAAAGACAAGGCTTTATGAATTAAATTTATGTAACTAAAGATAAGACCTTATAAAATCTTAAATTCATGTATTTAAAGATAAGGCCTTAAAATGTCTTAGTCATTAGAAAAATTTTAAGTTGGTTTTAAATACGTTGATCACAGGCCTTAAATTTTGTCGTGGCAGGATGATTTAGTCTCCTATATTCTATGTACTCTATTTTTCTGCTTTCATCTTCATTATGTTCTCTAAATTCAGGCAGTTGATGCTGCCAGTAAGTAATTGCTAATATACTTTTGATAGCTAGCTTTTTTTCCATCAAGGGTAAAGGCAAATTAATGCTTAGTTGGCACTTCTGTTACCAGGTAAATGCAAGACTAGGTGCAGTTTGTGCAAAACAGGGAAAAAAAAATCTTAAGTTTGACACAGTCGAGTCCCCCAAGAATTCCCTATAGTTGTAGTTGTTTTGGCCTTCAATACCATTTAAAGTGACATTAAAAAGGTCTTAAAAAGTATTAGATTTGACTTGCTAAAACCTGCAGAAACCCCGTTTCAGGTTGGAATGAAAATGATTCAATCTGTTAGTAATGCTGCGGGCTGATGAAGTATGCAGCAGGGCGGCTCTCATTGAGCTCCGATTGGCTGAAAGAAGCCCCTCCCCCTCATTGTTTTTGTTTACTCCACATTGTTTGGTTTTTTTTAAAGCTGTGCCTCAGGCTTGAACTCGCTGAACCACATAAACTCACTTCACCCGACTCCACAAGGAGGAAACTTTCAGATTCACACGTTTTTGAATCTACCTGGCGTTTTGGTCACCGCAGAAAACTTCTCGTTAAGGAAGCGGTTACATAACGAGCTGGCATCCAGGAGGCAGCGGCTGCTTTTCCTGCCTGATCCGGGGACCGGTTCCCTTCCAGACTCTGATCGGCTGCTGGCAGTGGATCAGATCATGGAAGATAAACAGATGGAGACCCTGAGGGTGTTTACCTGAAGGGGCGGGGTCCCAGTGAGGGGCCTCTCGTGCCTGTCGGAGGGCCTCACTGACCCAGTGAGTCAGATGTTTTCAGGTTAATAAAATTATAACGGATCGGTCTGATTCCAGCTGCTGAGTCTGGTTTAGTTGGAGATGTTTGGTGCTGGAGGTCCGTCTCCTCCCAAACATTTCCTCGGTCAGGAAGGAAGAACCCTGCTGGAGGTTCTGTAAACAGGTCTTACCTCATCTGTAATGTGCTGAACACGTTGCCAGGGAGAGGGATGATTATTATTATTCCACATTTTGTTAAATAAAATCTCAGAATCTTAAGTTTTAAGGAGAAAAATCATCCAAAATAAAGCAACAAAATGCAGGGATGAAAACAAATGCATGGGACATTAAATCAGCTTCGTTTTACTCTTAAAACAATTTTACTGTTACCATTTCTCAGGAAATTTATCAGATTGTGAAAAACACTCAATAAAAATTAATATTTGCACATTTTTACTCACATTTCCTAATGTGTGTTTGTTACAATTTAAATTGATGTAATATTTAAAGATTTTGTTTAGTTTCATTTTATATTATCAGAAAAATTATTGTTAATGGTAATAATTCTAACAATAATGTCGATAAAAGAAAAAAAAATGTTTAATAAAATAAATGAATAAATCCTGAATTGAATAAATGTTAATAGTAGGAAGAGGAAATAAATGAATGCATTATAATAAAAGTTAATGTGCCACTACTAAATTTGCCCTGCCCACTTACTGCACAAAATAATTTCACTGTTTTTTGGAAATTAGGTAAATATTTTTATTATTCACATTTTAATGACCTTAAAATGTGACATGACTATGTTATTATTTATTTATAATGTGACTGAATTAATAGAAAAAAGTAATCATTCAGTGATTTATTTAAATAATTATGGCTGGTTTGGTCCTCCGTATTTTCTGCAGACAATCCTGCAGTCAGACTGGCTCCATAATTTCAGGCGTTTGAGGATTTTTCAGGCTGCAGCATTGCAGCTTCAGCTCAGATCTTAGAGGAACTCCTGCTCTGTTTGATGTGTCCGGGTTCTGTTTGGGTTCTGTTTGGGTCCGTCTAGCAGTTCACATTTAGCTCTCACGTGAAGCCAGGATGGGGTTTCCTCTGGCGTGCGACACCATGTGACGGGCGCATGCGGGCAGCCGTGTGCAACGCCGAGCTGCAAACCGGAGCCCCCTCCTTTTCTTTTCTCACTTTCTCTCCCCCCCACATCCACTCCACCCGCTCTGCTTCCTGTTCCACCCCCCCCGGGACCCGGCCCAGACTCAGAGCACACGCTGTACCCTGCAGAGGTCACATGGACTTGGGCGTGCTCCGGTCACATGTGCGCCACATTGTTCCAGCTCAGCGAGTCTGGTCTCGTCTAACCAGCTCCGCGGCCTCCACCGCAGCGTTGCAGGACCTGCAGCTGGCAGATAACATCCTAGGTGTGCCGCTGCTACGGCCTTCATAGGTCAAAGGTCACATTCAGGACATCGACCCCTCAGCGGCCGGAGGGGGAGTCGGGTTGCAGGTCGAGCTGCACCTGATTCCAGTTATTCAACTCCAGTCTTGAAGAAGACGCCGAGTGCAGCTTTCTTCTTCACTAAATGTAAACAAACCTGGAGAGGCGTCAGATTTTAATGGCTGGAGGATTTCTCTAGTTTTCGGTGAAAGACCATGATCCATTTCTTCTGCTAGCGCTAGACTAATGCGTTTGTTTTAGTTGTATTTACCCAGAATGCCGTTCGCTAAACTACAAAGTCGTGCAGTTTAAGATAACTTTATTTTAAACCTTAAAATGAACTGAAATTGTTTCTGGACAACTGATAATTTCATTGGTTCATCTTTAGAAAGTGATGTATTTAAATATATATATATATATATGTATGTATATGTTTCTTCAGAGTAAGATAGAAACATCAGGATGAAGCTCTGAAAGATTTAAAACATAAATATCAGAAAATAAGTTAATTCTCACACAGTTAATCATTATTTCTTCTAAAGAATTAATATTTTACTATTAATTCATTTTATAAAGTGACTTTAAAAATATATTCTATAATTATTGCATTATTTGTTATTATCAATAAAATAGGATAAAATAACATTAAAAGGTACCACAAGCATAAAAAAATAAAACCTCCTTTGTAAATCTTTTAAATATTTCTGCAGAATGTCCATCAGTTGCACAATTCGCCCCATTCATGCCTCAAATGATGGATCACTAACTTTCATCTGATTTCTGTTAAACTTTAAACCAGTGGAAACTGCAGAAGATGCAATTTTCAGTTTTATTGAATTTACAGAGAAGAAAATGCAGATTTTTCACTAATTATCCAGCAGAATGATGGGAAACCAGCCAGTCGATGGATGCACTGCTGTTCTCTCTCTGGTATATTTTATCATCTGAGGCTCAACGTTGCAGCTTTAAGGTTTTTTGAGGTGAATTTAAAAACCTTCACGACCTGAAATGATCTTCCTCTGAGAGTATTTACAGTAAACAGAGTTTACCCTCCCGTTCTTCCACCCGACTCTGAGTTCAACAGTTCACAGATATGGCTGGTCGTCATGACGACAGTGCTCATAAAATCATAAAAAGCCCGATACGATCGCTGAGCGTGACGTCAAGCTGGATCCAGATAATAATCTGTAAAATCAATAAATCTATACTGCAGTATAAAAAAAAAAGTTATTGAATTTGGTTTAGAGGTTTCCATGGAAACCCAGCAGGTCATCCTCCGCAGGTTGCTGATTAATCTCAGTTCATTCCTCCTCTTGGGTCTGGTTAGAACCGGGTCGTTGAGTTTAGACGTTCCTGTTCGGACCGGTTCTGCCTGGGTTACCTGCGTTCGCCTCACAGAGGTCAGGTCAGACTATTTGTGTCGCCTCTTAAAGACGGATTATCTTTAATCTGGTCTCTGGTTTAGAAGTGAAAGAACAGATGAGAAACAAAGTCTGAGACATCTTTCTGTCTGAAACGGCAGAGAAACACACAGAACTAAATCTGAAACGATTAATCACGATTAATCGATTACTCAAATAATCATAGCAGTGATTAACTAGAGTGTACCGATTCAAAAAGAGCCATTTACTGAAACAACAATACAATCAGAGCAGAATTAAGCCAGAACTTTTGTCCAGTTCCTAGTGCAAATATGAATTAAGATCAAACTAACTCACAAGTAACTTTTCAACAAGATATAGGAATTTGTTTAAAGTCAATAATTTCTTAATATTGGTGAAAACGTTCTAGTTCCACTGGCAGATTATTGCATTAACATGTGAAAAATGTTTTGTTATAAGTAATATAATCTACCACTTTTAAAATCAACATTAAGGAATTGTTTACTCAAAATAAGCTTCTTGTATATTCATTTTGCCTTATGTTAAGAGTTCTGAGATATTTCCACTAGAAACTAAACCAAAGATACTTGGTAGGATTTAGTGTTTTTGGCAGGAAAGTCTCCCGTATATCTGACTTAGAACAATTCATCAGAATATGATGGTAGATGTCAGATAGCTTTGGGTTTTCAGATCTAGATCCGTTTGTTCCAGCGGATCTCCTGCAGCGCTGCAGAGCAGGTCAGCGGCTCCGACCTCGTAAATGTGGGTCATGATGTTCGAGCCGCCAGCGGATCAGCGGCCGATGAAAATGCACGTAGCGCCTGGAGTTGTTCAGGACAGGAAGTCAGGAGTTTCAGAGCTCCTGAAACAGTCCCACAGCAAGCGAATCCAGATTTTTTCCTGCAGTCTGAACGGACCAATTCCGATCTTTTCACCTCCTAAAACATCCGATTTGTGCCTCTTCCATATCTGAAACTACATCGTATCCGATTGTTTCTAAACCCGTCTGAACTGTCATGTAGTATTTTATCCGACTGTTACACTATTAATATGAGAAATGAGTCATAATTTGGCACCAGAAGAAGCCAAAAGCCAGCTGTAAATCAAGATTTAAACAATGGCTGAAAATGATAATTAAATTATAAAAGAAGTCTGTCAGTTCCTCCACTCTTCTGACTCGTCTGTCTACACATCCAAACAAACTGTCAACATTTACTATTAGTTCTGCCTTCTTTTTATTAGCTTTCTGCTTATGATCTACACTGAATAGAATAGAATAGTATGGTAACAATGAAATGTTGTACAATGAAATATGGGCACAATTCTTCAGATGAAAACAATGACTGACTTTTAAAAAATCTAATTTCTCACTTATCTGTTGATAAAAATTTAATTTAAAGGGGTGGTATTATCCACATTTCTTAACTTTACAACCCCCAACAAAAACATACCTGGAGTTTTGCTTTGATTCTTTCATGCATGTTTGAGAAATCCTTTAATCGCCATGGCAACCATTCACCTGGGCAAAACGCCTGGGTGGGCCTAACCCCGCCTTGGAGGACGAAGCTCCTCCTAAGAGCTACAAAACTTCGGCCTCACAGAGAAGCCCTCTCCCGCTTGGCTCCTTCAGACTAGCCAGCAGTGATTAGCAAACAACTGATGGAACTGCACATCTGGTAAAAAGTTTCAGAAAGAGCAGGAGTTTTTAAAGAGACTTTAAATTACAATGTCAAAGTCTTTTAAATTCATATTTGATTATATAATTGCTTGATTGTGCTATAAAAAGGAAAACACAAAACTGCCGCTTAAAGCCTCCACTGTGTCAGAATTAAAGCTCCCATTGCTGAATAAATGTTAAAATTTATTAATAAACATGATCTATTATTACTTCTGTAAACGATGTGCTGCTGTGTGATGCCTACGTTCTTCTTCTGTGGTTTCTGGTCGCTTTGAAGACGTAACGCGTTCACGCAGTCGGGTTTAATTAGTAGCAAAATATCAGATTATAGCAAAAAATCAGAACCTGCTGCTTCCAGATCAGCTGTTGGTCGAGGGTTTGTATAACCATTGTGTCGCAGCACCACCTGCTGGTCGGTGGAGGTATTACTGCCTAAAGCAGAACTGGAAGCTTCACAGGGAACAAACATGGCCTCCCGGTTCTGATGTTGTGTTTGTCTCCTCTGCCCGGTCCGCAGCCAGAGACACACCCAGCCCCATCGACCCAGAGTCCATCCAGGTCCCGGTGACGTATGAGCCGGACCCGGCCGACCTGGCACTGTCCAGCGTTCCGGGTCAGGAGATGTTCGACCCCAGGAAGCGCAAGTTCTCCGCCGAGGAGCTGAAGCCGCAGCCCATGATCAAGAAAGCCCGGAAAGTCTTCATCCCTGAGGACCTGAAGGTGAGGAAGAGTCATCAGTCTGTGGGTTAGACCAGAACCCAGAACCAGAATTCAGAACCAAAACATGGGAAATAAAATCTTTCTTTTTTCATTTTGGCAGATTTAGATTTTAACTTTAAAATATTAACTTAGAATCTTTTCTTCCGCTTTTTCTTTCTTTGTTCATTTTTCTCATTTTCTTTCTTCTCTTCCTTTCTCCCTCTTTCTCTTCCTTCCTTGCTTCCTTCCTTCCTACACTGTTTTGTTAGGTCAGTCAGAAGCAGCTGATCTTTTTAGATGTTTATGCAGATGCATGTTTGGCTGCGAATCATCAGGCGTTCACTAAAGCACTGCTGTTATTGCATTTTAGGCAATAAAATGTTCATTTTCTTGTTTAAAAATGAATTGAACTATTTGTTTTTTGTGTTTTTTTATGTATTTGTAATATTATATAAATTAAACTTAAGTGGTTAAATGAAAAGTCAGCAGAATGTTCCAACCCTTTTATACGATTAATCGTTAGTGACAGGATTCACCTTCAAAATAAAAGCATAATTGATTTTCAGTATTTCATTGCCACGTTGTTTTGCTGACTGAGCCCTCTGCTGCTCCCTGCAGGATGATAAGTACTGGGCGCGGCGCAGAAAGAACAACGTGGCGGCAAAGCGCTCGCGGGACGCGCGGCGCCTCAAGGAGAACCAGATCGCCATCCGCGCCGGCTTCCTGGAGAAGGAGAACGCCGCGCTGCGCGTCGAGGTGGCCGACTTGAGGAAGGAGCTGGGCCGCTGCAAGAACATTCTGGCTAAATACGAGGCGCGACACGGGCCCCTGTGAGCCCCTCCGGTGGCCCACCTCTGCTCCCAGAACCTCCAGTTTGCCCTCCTGTTTGAAGGACAATGTCTCTAATGGCGGCACCCCCACCTGTATGATTCTGGTATTTTATTAAGTTTCATCTCGTCTGCTCCTCTTTTGATTTCTCTACACGGTTTGAATAAATAGATATAAATATATTTCCATGTGCGTACTTCCCACTGTGAGGAGTTCGAGCCCGCCTCCTTCTCTACATCAGATCAGGACTAAAATCCTTTTTATTTTGTTGTTTTTAACCACTTATGTTAGTATTTCCTGTCCAGTCCAGGAACATTTTGCTCTCTGTTAGTATTATGTTTTAATTTCTTGAGCAATAATTTTAAATATGTCTCCACCTCCTGCTCCCGTTCGTTAACTTCTGCACTAACTAGCGTCTCACAATCGGATCCGGTTCAAGAAAATTCCTCTTATTTATCTCCCTTTTATTTCTCAGATGGAAGATTGTTGTTTTTATATCTATAAATAAATATATATATTCTGTTGATATAATTGTTAGTATTATTACTGCTCTGAAAGCTGTGGTTGTTTAGCCTCCTTCTCTTCAGGTTTAAGCATGATTTCTCTGTTTTTTTTTGACTAGTTATTGATTCTTTGGATTATGTTTGACTTGGCATGACTAGTCCGAGTGTTTTTGTTTTGTTTTTTCTTTCTTTTAGGACTCGGTGCAGATGTCTTGTCGGTGGCGTCTGTTTGCCGTCTTTTCAAAGATGGCTGTATGAATGTAAGAGAGAAAAAAGGTTGGATGGTGTTGTCCAATACTGTGGTTCACCCCATCAGTTTGTTTCCTGCAGACCAAACCAGAGATGTTTCCAGAAATCTATACACTGTTCCTTTTTTGTACAGTATTTTTCCAACATATATATAAATATATAAAAAATTGGTGAATTGTGTATTTTAAAGGCACAACAGGCCCAGAGAAATATTAAAAATGTGTTTAATAAAATAAATGAATAAATAAAGAGGTATTTTGATATTCTATTTGAGGGGATGGGAAGGAAGCCAAATTGTTGTGGGCATTATCGTAATTATAAAATATGATTTCAACGCTCCTTAATGTGCTTAATGTTTTCAAAAACATGGGATGGCGTTACTATGACGGCAGGGAAACTATAGCTGGTTCTTCCTGCTGCTCTGCGATTGTTTTCCTCAGTTGTAGCGAGTCCCTGAACCCGAGTGATGAACCTTGGAAGACTTCTTTTGTTGTTTTTGCTGTTTTGTTTTTAACTGCAGAGTCTTTAGATTGAAGCTGGAGTCATGAGTCGTGTTTAGACACCCATCAGAGGATATGTTGTTTCACAAGGCAGATCATGGCATGTATGGAAGACCAGAGGTGCCAAAATAATGGCATCTTTTTGTGTATGCATGAAAATCCTAAAGATTATTAAATACAAATATTTGCAGTTTGCGCTAATTATGCAAAACATAAGCCGTTCTAGAAAGGTTTACCTCAAAAGTCATCTCACTGCAGTAGAAGAGCCCACTAATGCCAGGTGTCGCATTACCTATACATACCAAAGATTGCTTTGGAAGCAATTATCCCCAATCAACAACACAAATTTGCATGGTAATTATTTTATTCAAATAAACCAGCTCTGCTTAATTTGACCCCTGGTTAATGGCAAAAACTATATTTTTTAATATTTTTGCCATAAGTGCTTTTTTCATTCAGTTTTGAAAAGATTGCATTTTATTTTGTTAAAAGGCTCATAAAATATCACATCAAATTTTAACCACCTCGGAAGCATCATGGTTTTTAATGACGGTTGCTGTGTTTAGCTGTCACTTTTTGCTTGAAAATTAGATGATATGCAAATGTTTAAATTAGCAGTTTCCATTCCTGCCATAAATCTTTCATTAAGTTAAAGCAAACGCTACATCTTGAACACAAGTGGGGAGAAACTCTGTAATAATTCAACAAACACATTTAACATACTCTTATTAGGATTTTTCAGTTGCTCATTAATTTCAATTAAGTTTTTGGCATCTCTGGACTTCCATATTTGTCTCCTGAGGTCATGCTCATTTGGATCTTTAGTATTTGGTTCATTTAAAGTTTGTAAAAGTGAAATGAAATAAATCCTGGAACCTCTGCCCCTGTAAAACAAAACTGTCACATTCCACTGAGACTTTTCGGAGCGTTTTTGATCTGGTCCACAGGTGCGAGCGATATTAAGCCACCATTTTGTTACCCAGAGTTTTCATCACTTTTGAGGCTCCAAAGCTTCCAGAGCGTCTTTGTTTTTTATTAGAATCAAGCAGGAAAAAGCCAGTAATGATCCGTGAAATCCCAAACGTACCTCATGTGTGGCGTGATCTCTCTACCTCACCTGGAAATATTAACCATAATAATTGTGAGTTTGTTCCAGTGCCTTTAATTCACCGACTGTTCCCAGTGTTTTGGTCCCATACAGCACCGCCCTGATGGCTCCAGATTGGCACCGAAAGATTTCCTGAACCTTCGTTTTATTTCAAACATTGCAGCAGATTTGTAACCATTGTATTCATGGCAACACCAACAGACTGTTTCAGAGTGTTTAAAGTGCAGCATAAAGGAGTATTACGTGTTGTTCAGCCCTCTGCCTCTCTGTCTGTAATTTCTAGTGTCTAATAAAAATCCCACTTATTTTCCCATGTGTTTTCATTCTCTGCACATGTCAAAATATTAGAATATTGTGAAAGTTTAATATTTCTAAACATTCTAAATATTGCTAGAAATATTTCGTATTTCTAGCGACTTGGATGTTGTTTAGATTTATCACACAGTAAAATACTACATGTTGTAATCTCTAAAATTGTGGCTCACAGATAGGCCTGTCGCAATAAACGATAAATCAATTAATCGCACGATAAATTAAACCTATCGACCTCATTTTAATTATCGGCTTTATCGTCTCTTCCTGCCTTTTCTTTCTTTCTCTTGACACTGAATGAAAAAAGGCTCAACTCCGGTGCTCTGCACTGACCCTCCCTTCCTATTTCCTTAGTGTAATGTCCAGCGCACACGACACGAGTCGTCGGCCCATTTTCAAAACCTGAGAGACACATTAGCCGACAGAAATCCTAGGTATAACGGTAGGTATAACATTTCCATTAAATCAGTGTCAAAAGGTATTGAAACAATATTATTGTTTATTGCAATAATTTTTTAGACAATCACTCAGCAAAATTTATCGTGACAGGCCTACTCACAGATGATGAAAACTCAAAAGAAAATTAGAATAGTATATCTGATTAATAAAAAAATGATATTTTAAGCAGAGATATTAGTTTTTTGAAAAGTATATTAATTTCTATGTGCTTAATATTTGGTCTGGGCTTCTTCTGGATGAAGTACTGGCGTGGCGTGGATGAGATCACCCTGTGGTTCTGCTGAGGTTCTGGAAGTCCAGGTTGAATTGATGACAGCCTTCAGATTATGTCCATTGTTGGTTCTGGTGTCTCTAATCTTTAAGTTTTAGCTTGTGGTTTCAGTTATATTATTTCAGCTTTTCTAATGTTCATCAGCTGCTAACTGTTGTTATAGTTACGCATCTTAAATGAGCAAAGTACAAAAACTACCAGTCCATCTTCAGAACATCCAAAACAAGAAGGAACAGTTGCACAAGTAAAGGTATTTTATGAATGAGACGGAAAAAAAAAAACGGTCCCATGCTGAGGTGATGGTTCATTTGCCAGAACTGCTGTAAAATGGCCACCAGAGGGCGTTAGTGGTGAAGCGAGATCCCAGTTGACTCCCAAGAAGAGCAGTGACATCCGGGTTCCTTCAGTCCTTATCGGAGTCTCATGACCAAGAACAGGTTAATCCAGAGCTTCGCTATTTTGCTAACCGTGACGGTTTTGACCCCAATCCTTCTGTCCACCTCATGCTACAATCTATCATCGCTTGTGAAGATATTTAAGGTGTTTTGACACCTGATAGTTTGATTGGGGAACAAACTTGCAACATTTGTTGCATTTTCAGCTGGTACTGTTGCCAAACGAATCAAACCTTTTGAAAAACCTGTTCCCCTCCTCGCCTGTGGAGGCGCTGCACCGAGAACTACTGAAAAAAATGAAAAGAAAAAAAAACCCTCAGAAGATAAATGGAGTGGCGTCAGATTTTAGCGGTTGTAAGACTTTTATATTGTCTTTGGTTTAAAAAAAAAAAGACACTTTCTTCCACTAGCTAGACACACGTTTGTTTTGGTTGCTTTTTTTCTTTCCCAGAATACCTTGCGCTGTAGTCTGCTTCCTGCTATTTTAGCGGTCTCCGTTCATACTATGCATTCGACCCAAACCCATAATCGGAGACATAAGTTTGTCATATGGGCCAAAACCGTCGCGTAAAAAGAGAAGAAAAACTGTTAGCAAAGTAGTCCAATTATTGTTGATTTTTGAAGGAAAGGATGTCATTCATGGTAGAGCCAGTCTTAAAATTTGCTGTATGTTTGCTGTTACAGTTTTACAAAGAACCTAATAGAAATAAAACCAAATAAAACCAAAATANTGGCTCACAGATAGGCCTGTCGCAATAAACGATAAATCAATTAATCGCACGATAAATTAAACCTATCGACCATTTTAATTATCGACTTTATCGTCTCTTCCTGCCTTTTTTTTCTTTCTCTTGACACTGAATGAAAAAAGGCTCAACTCCGGTGCTCTGCACTGACCCTTCCTTCCTATTTCCTTAGTGTAATGTCCAGCGCACACGACACGAGTTGTCGGCCCATTTTCAAAACCTGAGAGACACATTAGCCGACAGAAATCCTAGGTGGGTATAACATTTCCATTAAATCAGTGTCAAAAGGTATTGAAACAATATTGTCGTTTATCGCAATCATTTTTTAGACAATCGCTCAGCAAAATTTGTTATCGTGACAGGCCTACTCACAGATGATGAAAACTCAAAAGAAAATCAGAATAGCATATCTGATTAATAAAAAAAATGATATTTTAAGCAGAGATATTAGTTTTTTGAAAAGTATATTAATTTCTATGTGCTTAATATTTGGTCTGGGCTTCTTCTGGATGAAGTACTGGCGTGGCGTGGATGAGATCACCCTGTGGTTCTGCTGAGGTTCTGGAAGTCCAGGTTGAATTGATGACAGCCTTCAGATTATGATGTTATTCATGGTAGAGCCAGTCTTAAAATTTGCTGTATGTTTGCTGTTACAGTTTTACAAAGAACCTAATAGAAATAAAACCAAATAAAACCAAAATACCAGCAAGGACTGGATTATTTTCCAGATGTTAGCTAGCTGTCTGTTAAAAGAAAGGTGTTTACATTTCTAACTTCTGTAGGCTCAATTGAACAAATTAATAAAATCCAAATGTACTATTTAGTAAATTAAATAAAAGCTGATTTAGGTATAGCAGTCAGTTTTTCAGTAAAAGTCCAGATAAAAGTAGTTCTGTGTATAAACATTTGGTTGTAAAAAGAGATATTTTGTGTTGTAATTAATATTTTCCACTGTAAGAAAATTGTCAGTAATAATTTCACCCTTATTAAAATGTATAATTCTTGAACTGCAGTTTACTGAAAGCAAAATGAACTGAGTCCAGACAAGCTGCAGATATTGTCTTTATTGTCACATTACCAAGGTGATTTTCAGTACAGTGGAGCATTCAGATTTTAGAAGAACCATCACCAGCCAGTGAAAGAGACAAAACAAAAGCAATTATTCTCTGCAAAAAGGCCAGGGTCCTCAGAATCAACATAGAAAACAGACAAGAGAAGAGTCATGATTATTAAAACATGAGCCATGATTTGGTTTCAGACGTTGCTAGGAAGGAAAAACAAAACAGGAAGCAAACGTACAAAAAAAATCATAATGTCCTCATGATATGAAACACTGTTTAACATCGGTGTGCAAAAATCACAAGACACACAACAGGAAATGTTACACCGCACAACAGCTCACACACACTCACACAATATTCACATTTTTATAAAATAAAAAAAAAGTGATACATCAAACTGCTTTTAATTGGGAGTCTCCTCATTTGGCTCATTAACACCCCAGTCCTCCTGTTTCTCCTCTACATTAAGAAATACTGAGGAATTCTACCCAGCTGCCACCAGAGGGCGCCAACATCTTTCAGCAGAAACAGAGCATTCGCTGAACAGATATAAATAGAAGAAAACATGATTTATACAACATTTTTGGTTCAGATATGAGAATAACTATACCTTAACACTTTATTAACCAATTAATTTTTTTTTTAACTTTGAGCTTTTTGTTATGCTGCCTTTATTTGGAGCTTTGGTTTCTTTCAGTAGAAATAAGAGCTGCTGATTTTTAGCACCTTGCTCGATTTTCTCCGGATGAAACGGATCCACCCTTAAAGAGGAATGTGACTCGCTTTGAGTGGTTTTAAAAAGACGCTATCAAACGTCACAAATACCGAAGCTTTGGAGAGTTCTTCTCTTACAAAAACACTTGATTTCATCAGAGGATGGTGACAAACCTGCTTTCCTCCTGGTTACAAAACAGTAAACAAGTTAAGGTTGTTGTCGTAAACTTTTACTGTTGCAGCTTGGTTGGGCAGTGGGGGGGCGGCTGGGAGGAGAGCTGGTCAGGACTGGAGGAGGGATTCGGAGCTGGGCGCGTTGTACAGGTACTTCCAGATGGCGTAGTAGTGCACGGCGGCAGCCAGAGCCACAAACACGTGCCAGATGGCGTGAGCGAAGGGGATGACGCCGTCGCTCTTGAAGAAGAACACGCCGAGGCAGTAGATGAGTCCTCCACACGCCAGCTCCTGCAGGCCGTCCGTGTTGCTCTGGAAAAACAAAAACAGAGAAAAATTTCTTCCTAGAAGCTGCACTGGAACTCGAAAGCACGATATTCTTTATAACCACTAGAGGGCAGCACAGAGAAAAACGCAAATACTCTTAAACCTACATTAAATTCTGATTAGGGGCGGGACTTTGACGAGTTAATTTAGGTTTTACCCAGAGGTGGGCAGAGTATCCAAACATTATACTAGAGTAAGAGTAGCACTACTTCAACATATGTTTACTCAAGTAAAAGTAAAAAGTCTACTCAAGATCAAATTATCAATAATTAATATTTAAAAATTACATAATTAGATGGAGCAAAATATAAAGTTGAGTGGAAATTTTGGTATTTTAAGGACAAAAATGTCACAAAATAAAAAAAAGTCAGGCAATTTTTTTTTCCCTCCAAATCAGTTTCTTTAAATAAAAAAAAACAACTTATGAAACATTAACAAAAACTGCAGGTGTGTGTCTGTGTCTGGTGAATTTTTGATTAAAATCCAGACATTTACTCATTCAACAGTAGAAATACTTCAACATAAAATTACTCCAGTACAAAGCACAGAGTAGTAAAAATACTCCTAAAAGTAATTTCTTTCCAAAAAGTTGCTCAAATAAATTTAATAGTATAAATGTAACTAGTTAGTACCCAATTAATCACATTTTTAGTTTTTTAACAGATAAAGGTTCCAGCTACTCAAAAGTTTCTGGCACGCCTGTAAATCTGACGCTCAAGCGACATCCGCTAACGGCGATGGACAACAAACCTGCTTCTCTTGGCTCTCTGGGAATTCATTTCTGCTTCTAAAGATGATCTGATGCTAAGTTACGCTAGCAGGAGTTAGCCTGTCAGCGAAGCTAATGTAGCTTAAAATAGCATCTCAATGCTAAACATGATGCAGCAGCAGATATCACCAATGCTGATGTTAGCATGTTGAGCTCATATGTTTATTTGTTCAACAATTAAACAGAAAAAATGGGTTTTTGAATTGAAAATTTTGCTTATTTTGCCTATAAAGTTTAATTAATGACAGACCTTAACGTAATCCGGTAAAATGGCAGGATCTTCTTACCATTGATGTCACGACTGATGCAGGAAAAAATCCCATAGTCAAATAGAAGGCCAACTCCACCAGTTTGTACCTGAGAAGACAAACATGCGCAGGATGAAACCTCCGGGCCTCAGTTTGGACTCCCGCCGCTAACGGCTCTAATTTGAAAAGAAACTCACTTTTCATGATAGTTGAAGACATAAATGGTCCCGGCGGCAGCCATGAGCCACACAAACCAGCGCATGTGAGCCGCTAACGGTCCGAGCTCCCGCAGGTTCAACCTGAACCGAGACAAGAACAGAACCCACCCAGAGTGAGGCTTCTGTGAACACACACACCAGCTGCTCTCAGCCGGACGCTCACCAAGGTGTGTAAGAGGCAGCGATGAAGAAGTAGATGACGACTCGGTCACACATGTGGAAGCACTGCTCCACTGACCTGTAAAACACACAAACTGGTTAAACTGGTTCCAGGAAGATATGCCAAGTCATACTACACCTGTGGTTCGCACCACCTAATTACTCAACACTAAGTAGCATCTAAAATGGAGGCTTGGTTGTGAGGAAATGAATGCAAACCCTCTCACCTCATGTGGCTCTTCTTCCAGGTGATGATGTGAAACACGGTGGAGACCACGAAGAGGGCGCACAGGCCCAGTCCGTACACCCAGGCCGTGACACGCTCCCAGTTGTTGTTGGACAAGCAGTGCAACAGCGTCATTCCCACGAAGGCCGGCACGATGAGGAGCTGCGGAGACGAGAGCAAACAAACAGCGGTCAGCGGACATTCCCAGACTGGAGTGGGTCGGCGGCGTTCAGAGAGACGGGACTCACTGCGTGAGTGTAGCAGTTGGCAGCATGTTCATAGACGGTGGGCTGGTAGCGGCAGTTAGCAGAAGCCCGTCGGTTCATGAACCTGAAACCAGAAAAGTTAAACTTTTGAGTCAAAAAGACTCAACAGGCTGAAACATACAACCAAGTTTCTGTTTTTGTGACACAATAAGCAATGCAATAATTTCCAATTGCATGATTTATCTTTTCTCTTTCTACCAGAAAAATTAATCCTAAAGTCTTTAGTCTTTTGGTCTTAACTAGCTCATTTTTTGAAGCAAACTTTTGTTTCTTCAAAATGGTAATTTCTTCTGCTCCAGTGTTAATTCCAGTGTTAAAAGGTTCATTAAAATTTAGTTTATTGAACTTTGAGAATTGCACTACTATGCAATTACCATTATGTTACTTGAAAATGGTCTCAAAACAACAATATTATCTTTTGTCTCAATAACTTATGGATACCGTCAGGCCTATTCTGGTGAGCGTCTCTGCTTGTTTGGAAATCACAACTTCACCTCCAAATATTCAAATGAAGCTAAATATACAGGCCTGTCATGACAACAAATTTTGATAGACGATTAATTGTCTCAGAAGTTATTGCGATAAACGATAATATTATTGTTTTGGGATCACTTTCAAAATAAATGTTAAATTCTAAAGAACATTTAACACTGGAAGATATATTAAATATCCAAAATAAATAAACAAAAGAAATAAAATCAATTATGAAGAAAACAACAACAAAACTGTCCTTCAAAAGCACGGCGAGTTGAAACCAAACCAGAGTGAAGACTTTTGTATCCAGTTCTTGGTAGAAAGAGAAAAACAAGAAAAATGATCAATCATGCAAACAGAAGCTACTGAGCTTGTTTCAACATGTGATTAATTGATTTATTGCTCATTGCAACAGACCTACGAATATGTTGGCTCTGAGCTGATCCCTGATGCAATCATAGCTTCAACCAACCTGTTTGTCCAACCGTACACCTCACCACTGTCTCACTGTCACGACAAAACTGATCAAACTGATAGCAGAATTAGCTAACTAATGTAGTAATATATGTTGCTTAATGCAGTTCACCATTATCTGAACAGGTGCATGATAAAATAATAATGAAACAGTTCTGTTGTTTTTCTTATTTATTTTGTACATTTAAAATGTCTTCTGGTGTATTCCAGTGTTAAAATATTAACTTTAACACTGGAAAATGAACTGACATCTGTAGTATCCGTCATATATATGTCAGTATACATCTGTATTATTCTACAGATGTTATTACAGATGTATAATAACATCTGTAGTATGCATACTAACATCTGCATACTACAGATGTTAGTATGCTTTATAATTTCAGTGCTTAAGCATACTCACGTGGTGAAAACTATAATTTTTTTTAATTCTTCTATGCAGTAAAAAATCTCCAGGAAATGAGAATTACTTGATTTAACAATTTAAATATTAAAAAGTGTATTATTTGGCCAAAACAGAAGTATCTAAAACCCCAAAGATGTTTAATATAAATAATGATTAACACCGATTTCATATCGAAAGACAAAGAGACCGGAAGTGAATCCTTCCCATCTTATTGAGAAAAACTGATTTTCATAGATCAACAGGCATCCAGGAAGTCTGTCAAAATTATGAATCGTTTTTATCATAACTGTATCCTTAGATTGGTCAGTTGTTAAAACTTTGCATTTCTGGAAATTCTCATATAATTTACATAAACTTTATTCACGCAAAAAATTTAATTTTTATTATCTAAAAAGAGCCAAAACTGCCTTCACTTACCTGTAAAAACTATAAGCACCCTTCATATCTGCTCCTTTTTTATTCCACAGATGAAAACAATAAAGACCTGATGTTCTTGAGGAGGAATAAAACAATAAACCCGCCCGAGGAGCCACAGAAATCGAAAGGCCGAACATCCAGCTAGCGGGCTACAAGCTAACTGTAGCTACAAGGCACCGTCGGTATCACCCCGCCCACTGCTAAAGCTCCATTTTAGCCTTTTTCTCAACACCATTATGATGGAAACCCCGAATCAACGCCTCATCTGGAAGATGGAAATGTCCATAAGCACCAGCGTCTCACAGGTGGAAGCTCATAGCACCCCGAAAACCAAGCTGCCCAGACAGTAAATAAAAACGGAATCCCGCTGTGTTCTACCGGTGTTCAATTAGTTGATTGGCAGCGGGTTGAGCCAATCAGAGGCGACGCTTCTGCAACACGGGCCAATCAGATTTGAGGTAGGCGGTAACATTATAAATATTAACTTTCATAAATTGTTTATACACCTGACGCAAAGGTATTATATTTCAACAAATAATTTATCAATCAAATCAATATTTAAACACAAAAGAAAACTACTATAAATCCATAAATAAATAAAAACAATAGATATTTTTGTAACTGTGTTAATCATGTAATAAATACACAATAAAATGAAACATGCTTAATTAAATAGCAACTGAATAGAAAGATTAACATGTTCTATCTGTCTGTCTGTCTGTCTGTCTGTCTGTCTGTCTACAGATTTAGAAAATAAAGAAACATAACACTTAGACTATCATATAAAATCTTATTATCATTATTATTATAAGACAGATCACTTAGTTTTTTTGTTTTGTTTTGTTTTGTTTCGTTTCGTTTTGTTTTGTTTTGTTTTGTGATAAACCTCTTCTGATTCAAACACTTAATCTGAGTAAAAACCTTCAGACAGATTTTGTGCCATGAATCCAGACGGTGAACTGCACACACTGCCATGTCAAGCTGGTAAAGCCCGGTTACATAACAGCACTGTGACTCATTTAGTGCTGTTTAGATGTAAAGGAGTGTTTATGTAAGAACACAGAGGGCTTAGTAAAGTTCGCTCTGTACTTGACCTCAAAAATAAACCTCTCTGGTGTGTTTCTGCCTCCTTTCTCAGCAGCTGCATATAAAATGTTTGTGCACTCCCTGGTTTTGCTCACACCTCTACAGACGTCGCAGTGCTGCAGCTTGGCAGCTTGGCAGCCGCTCATCATGGCTGCCAGGACTGGATGTAACTGATCTGAGTGTTTGTCTGACTTCCACTAATCACTTTCTCAGGTGGGTCGAGGATGAGGTTTCTCTGCCGTTTAACCTGCTCTCACCGGAGACGCTGCATCAGATTACACGTGGAATTTCCACCTGGTCAAACGATCTTTACGTCTAAACAGACAACTGGAAATACATGCACAGACTAACGGGTTGGATTTTATTTAGTAATGCCGTGTTTTATTTTTATTTTTGCATTGTAGTTTCCCAACTCTACCTCAAAACAAACTTTGCTTTGGTTTGCTCTCAAATCATAATGTTTTTTACTTTGTACACAAATCATGTTAATATGTTATTAAAGAATTTTGTAGACAACTGTAAACTTTTTCCAAATTCTGTTCAAAGTTTGAGAAGATAATAAAAAACACACCTAAAGGTCAGAAGTTTGAATTCATACGAAACTTGATAAATACTAAAGGATGAAATATGGTAAAATTTTCTCCTAAGAAGGTATCAAAAACTGTATTCAGGATAATAGTAGTAATAAAATGTAATTTATAATACGCTCTACATGTAAATCTCAAAGTGATACTGAATTAAAACAAAAACATTAACCAATGTAAAAACAATAAAAACTCATTTAAAATATTAATTGGAAGATCTTAAGTAGAAGACTATTAAAACAGTCATTAAGTTTACGTTTCAAATCTACAAACTGTACAATAACCTTAAATTTCATTGTTTATTGTTTTGTTTTTATTTGTCTATTTACTAAAAGACTCCTGCTGCAAAAATAGTTGGCATGCAGATGAGTGGTAGATGTGTAAATGTTTCTGAGCAGGGAGATCTTTTAAATTTAGATTTAAGATAAAATATCACATGGATCAATAAAGATTTGTCACATCTTCTATTATTGTAAAGTAAATTTATTTATTTTTTCTGTCAATTTCTTTTAAACTTTTTCATTCACAAAAAAAAACACAATAGTGAAAAAAATGAAACTTTCTTTCTTTGCTGAATGCAAAACAAATTACCTTTGAAGTTTATCTTGATTGAATATTTTCCACCTATTCTCAGCCTGAATGATAAAATCTGGATCTAAAAAGACCAACTTTCCCCTAAAATGTTTGTTGTTTCCCAGCATCCACCGGGTTTCCTGGTGATGTGAGTACTTGAAAGTTGTAAATATGGGAATTTTTTATCATTTTCTCTTTTATATGAGCTTTATTATTAGCTATTTTATGAGTCAGACTGTCCTACTTTGATAACAGGCTCTCGTTCCTGAAACCTGCTTCTAGTTCTCCTGTCTTTCTTCCAGTTCAGCAGACATTGTCTTCTCTGCCTTTATATCAGATAAAAATGCATTCACATGCACCGCCTGTTTGTACTGCTTAATTATTCCCAGCAGTTTATTTTCTTAAACATTTCCAGCTTCTTCCTGAGTGTCTGCTGCATAAATACTGTTCTTTTTCCACCAACACAAGGTGGCTGAGGTAAGTTTTGTATTATCTAAAGTAATTTTTTACTTCTAATTAGGGAAACATGCACTAAAATAAAAATGCTGACATTTTCACCACATGCTCTTCCGTAATTTAAATATTTTTTTAAAGAAACGTGACATTAAAAGTAAAAAGGCTGACATGAAGAAACAGAGGACTTTTTAAAAACAATTATCTTAATAAACATACAAAATTTTGTTAGTAATTTCAGTTCTTCTCTGGTGAAGTTGAGTCCAAGTCTTTAACTTTTAATTCCAAGACCTAAACAAGTATTTTGACTAAATATTTTATTTAATCACAAAGAAATAATTAATCATTATTGTACTTCTAAAACACTATTAAAATATAATTTTACCTATTCTGTTAGTTTTTAAAGTATTAGTAGAAAGAAACAAATCATCCAATAAATTGAGAAAATGACAAGAAAACTGATCAATAATAAACAGAATAATATGTTAATCTGCTTTTACAATATTACATGAGTAACATGTAATATTGTATACAACTGAATTGTTCAGTTGTATAGAATCAAAGATTCAGAGAATTGCTGTTATAATCAGAGGAAATTGATTAGAGCAGAGCCTCCTATTAATCGTAATCTGTAACTGTTTGGATGTTTCCATCTAAATTAAATTAGAAAATTTTTAGATTTCATGATCAAATTAGTAAGCAAAAAAACCCGAACTTACATTTTAAGCTAACATTAACCACACTTTACCATTTATATTAGCTTCTGTGTAAGATTAAATCTTCTCTACTCTGGTTTACAGCTTTCATGTTTTTAATTCCTGATTGCTTAACGGACGCAGAATCATGTCCGACTCCATCGTCTCTTTGATCGGGTTTCTAAACATACGGCCAGGCAGAACAGTGGCAAAAGCAAATGTGATGGATTAATATTGTCTCTTCTGCCTGGATATGGAGCTGTTAGCATGTCATGATAGTTATGAGTCCATCATATAGTCAGAGGCCTCTTCAGGTTTGTTGCAGGACTGACTGCTACTGGAGATATTTCCTGCAAATCCACAACGATTCTTTGATTGTTTTTCTCTCTACCTTGTGTTAGATCTGGTTTATGAGTGAAACAAAGATTGACCTGAGTGTTTTGCTTTATATCCTTGAGTTTTCTGCAGAACTTCAGTTTGTTCTTCATACGTTTCTCACATAGAAGTGACTTCTTGTTTTTTAAAGGTTTTCTAATCAAAATAATTTTTTTAGAAATAGCTGAATGTCTGATAATTAGCCGTGAAGCTTCTCCTAAATGTTATCTTGCAGATTCTTAAGGGCACATGAACGTCTAACTTTTGAGTATAAAACTGAGATTGCATGTAAATATGTCACTTGTACATGTTTAGAACCAAATAAAAAGCAGTACTGACACCCCAGAGAGCATATTTGGGTTTTAGCAGAACTACTTCCATGAGTCTGCTGTGAAAAATGTCCAAGCAGGAGAGAGACTGAATTAAAGAGGCTTTGTGTCCACACGTGGCAGCAAATTAAATAGCTTTCTAATTGGTTTACACTTTCCTGGACAGGGTGTATTGGTCACATCCAGTCATGGTGTTCTAACATCTCAACCACAGTGTGAAGGTCAGAGCCTAAAACTAAGTGAGAAAGTGAGTTTTTAGTTTTTAATCTGTGGTTCTTGTGTCCTTTTGAGTTTTATTTTGTTGAAGTTTGTCTGTGTTGAAGTAAATAGCATAAAATGTATCCAATTTTTGTGTGTGTCTTTTTTATGCTTTTTCATACCAAACAGAGCCTTTAGTGTTCCTTCTCTACGGTTCCTGCCATTGAATCCCATTTAAAATGAATAAACACATTGCTCCTGCAGGTGGATTTCTATTTTTTCTGTTAATTGTGAAGGTGACCAAATTTCTTTCGTGCATTTCACCACTCTGGATTTCATAACATGCCTCACCATCACACAAAATAATAGTTTGAATAATAATCACTAAAACATGCTTTTTTATGTGGCAATGAGGACTGAAGCTAAAAATTGCATTAATAAATAAGTTTAAAAATATATTTAATGGTAATTCAATTCTAGCAAAAAAAATCGGAATTTAGCATCGAGGCCTGCTGTGTAAATTAGTCATATTGTGTTTTTCCTGGCATTGAAGTGCATTCAATGGCAGAGTAGCACTATTTTAACATATTTTTACTCAAGTAAAAGTAAAAAGTAGCTGTTCAAGAAATTACTCAATTCAGAGTAAAAAGGTATTTGGTAAAAAGTCTACTCAAATACTGATCACAACATCATTTAATATTTAAAAATTACATCAACAGACAAACCAAAATATACACCTGCATGGAAATTTTGGAGTTTAAAGACCAAAGTGTTTAAAGATCAAAGTGAAAATAATTAATATAAATAACATAATTACAAAGTAGCAAAATCAAGCAAAATATTTTTTTTCCCCCAAATCAATTTATTTCACAATAAAACTTGATACATTTTAACAAAAACTGCAGATGTGTGCCTGGTGAATGTTTGGTTAAATATAAAACATAAAAACTCTTAAAAGTTATTTTTTTTCCCAAACAGTTATTCAAATAAATGTAACTAGTTTCTACCCAACTCCTCTTTTTATTGTTTTATCAAATTACTTTTTTAAAATGCATTTTCACATTGTCTTTTTGTGGTTTGTCTGCCACTAACGGGTTGGAATATCTGTGTGTGGATTCTACTGCTGGCTGTTACAGCTGGAGTTAATCTGTCATCACACCAGTACCACCTCAGAGAGATACCCACTGGATTGGCACTGGAGCTTCTCTAATAATCTCACATTTATCTGCCAGATTAAATGCATGCCAGTGAGTTTGCTTCATGTTGTCTGAAGATCATGGCTGCTTTCCTACTCTTGATTTATCTGCCTCGGTAACATCTGCTTGATTTAATCTGTGTTTCCATTCATCACCATAATCTGCAATAAAACTCTGGTTTAACAGAACCCTGCTACCATAATCTGCTAAAACCAGCTAGATTAATAGGCTATAATTGAGAATTTCCAGAAAAACAGTGTAATTTAAAAACAAATTCATTAATCATGTGTTTCCAGTCTGTAGTCAGATTACAGAAGTTCGGTTTTATGAATGAAATCCATTTATTTCCTAGAAGTGTGAGGATTACTCTGAGCACCAGCCCTGAGTCTAGGCGGCTTTCTTACATCTATTTCTGTTCAGCTTTAGCAACACAAGCTGAACGCTGGGACGTAAAAATAAAACATTGTCTCTTTGTAGCAGACATATATCTAAGTCCGCATGTATTTTGCAGGATAATATTCTTGTTAACCAACAGTTCAGTCTTTCTCTTGTTTCAGCTTGTTCATGTGAAAGACTGAACACATTTTTCTTATGTCAGATTTGTCAGAATTACATTTTCACCTGGTGTAGTTTGCTTTCTTCGCACTGTAAAAAAACAAACCAAACCTTTTAAAAAACCTGTTCCCCTCCTCACCTGTGGTGGCGCTGCACCAAAAACCACTGATAAAAAACACCAAATCTTACCAACTATTTTTGTCCACTTTCTAATGCAAATATTTTCGTAGACTTTTTAATAACCCTAACTTACAAGTAACTTTTCAACAAGATACAGGCGCTTGTTTTAAGTCAATAATGTCTCAATATTGATGAAAAAACTCTAGTTCCACTATTTGATTTATAACATAAATACTAGTTCCATATTTCTTTCACATTTAAACATGTCTTGTAATAAGTGGAAACAATCCTCACGTGGAATTAGTATGTTTTTATAATCAATTTTAAGGAACTATTTACATAATTCCCTAAAATTGGAATGATGTAATATATCTGGCTGAAATGTTACTTTTAAGTTGGTTTTGTCTTATTAAAAAGGCATTTGCACTTGAAAGTGGACAGAAATATTCCAGTAACATGTTGTGTTTTTGCATTGTGTATGTCAGCTGGCTTCTGGTTACACATTAAACACAAATGTTATCTATTGACATGCAACGTCCTTGTTATGTGGAGCTGATAATAAATGGGATTACATTATATCATGCAAATGGACGATATGAGTGACGCAATTTACAATCTTTCAAACAGGACGCCTCAATGATATAAAAGATGTTTTTGGTTTAATTTTCTCACATTGACATTGGGTTACTGCCAGACCTGCAGAGTTAAAAAGTGGCCTTTTTAGAACCTGTCTGACAACAGGAAGTAGACAAAAACAAACACTTCAATATATGACAGTCAAAGTCGTAGATATCTATCGGTCCGGAACCTTTTCTATGGTTCTGGGACTCCAGAGAACCGCAGTGAGAACCTTCCCAAAACTGGCCGATCTCCAGCGTTACTCATCAGCCACTCATCACAACATCAAAACTCTCAGTTGAGGTCAGAGGTCGTGCTTCAACAATAAGAAAAATAGGCTGAGTGGGAAAAAAAGCCTCCTTTCAAAGCAAGAAACAACACAAAAATGTGTCTCATATTCACCAAAAACATCGTTATGAATCTTTTCAGAAGGTGTAAATCTGATGTAAAACTAACAGCATTTCATAAAAAGACACAAAAAGCTGAAAAGGACGAAGGATAAAAATGTAACAGGGATTAAAAGACATCTGGTAAGTTATCAGGAGGAAGTTTGTAAATATTTGTGTAAGTTGCTTCTAAAACGATTGTTGTCCTGTTTTTATTTACCAGAAAATTAAAGGAAAGTTTTGTTGTTATTTTGTTCTTTGGCCAGTAATCACATATTTTTCATAAAACTGATAAATTATACAACTTGGCCAGTGGTAAACTTGAGTTTAAATATATTTCTCAGTATAAAACTACATCTCTGTTGTTATGTTTCTGATAAGTCTGATCAATTGTATCCAATAATCCAATAAAGATAACATTTAAAGGGACGGTGTTTTGTAATTTCCTGGCACATAGAATCATTTTATAGCACAATCAAGTAGCTGCTGCAGTTAGTTGTTGTCAAATGCAGAATATATAAAACATGAGAAGCTAACAATTATTTTAGTAATCAATTAATCTATAAGTTATTCTGACAATTAGTTAATTAATCAGACAAATAAAGGTACATACTACAAATTTCTCATGTATTAACTTAAACCTTTTCTTTACTTCACCCTGTTCTAACATACACTATGCATTATCTACTGTAATGTTAGCTTCATTTGTTTTTTTATGATTTGTAAAAGTGAAGCTTTAATCTTTTATTTTACAATCATGTTATTTATTTTATTTTAGTCCTTAAAATGCCAGAATTGGGACGCAACTTTACATTTTTGCATTTATAGATTTTAAATCAGATGTTCTTATCATTTCCTCGGCACTTGGGTCGCCTTTTAACCAGATACTTTTTTTACTTTTATTCAGTAATTTCTTGGATAGTTATTTTTACTTTGACTTGAGTAAAAATATGCTGAAGTAGTGCTACTCTGAGGTTTCACCTGAACTTCGCTCGGGATTTTATAACTTTTATCACCATCTGGAGTGAGAAGTGCAAAGTCCAGTGGATTCGAGGGTAAACAGTTTCTCACCTGCATCTTTTCCAACATTGACCTTAATCTCCAACCCTTCCTTGGTTCCATTGACCCAAACGCCCACCGTCCTGCCTTTATTCCTCCTGCTTTATTAGTTGTGACATTTCCCCTCCAGAGCAGACAGACGGCTTTGTGTTGGGACCCGTGAGATAAAGAGGGATTTTACCGGAACACACACACAC
>NW_006800109.1:441328-443276 GCF_000485575.1 Poecilia formosa
CCAACAAGCAAACATTTAGCAACAGGCGTATTTGAGGACAAACCAGTGTGTGTGTGTGTGTGTGTGTGTGTGTGTGTGTGTGTGCGTGTGTGTGTGTGTGTGTGTGTGTGTGTGTGTGTGTGTGGATGCATGTGTTTGTGCATGTAATCCTAATCTTGGCTGTGAGAAAGGATTGACAGAGGAAGCCATCTGGCTAAACACTAAATAGCTATTCTGAAAATGTTCACAGAATCAGCTCAGCAGAAATCAATTTCCTCATGAAATGTGTCCTGCAGATTATTTTGTTGAAGTTGTAATCCCAGCAGATTACAGCGACTATTGTCTGGGGAATCGGAGAAGAGATTATGCATCATGTACAGAATGTATGTGTTGTGTAAAAATCGTAGTTGTGTTTCCATTGACCATATAATTGCATAATTTGACATTTTGAGAATAAAATAGCTTAAGGTAAACACCAATTTCGGAAAACAAACTTGTTTTTTGATTTTAAAAAAAAAGCTTTTGTGCTAGGATGGATCAAAGTTGGTTTATTTCGCATCAAAGGAGTCACATGATTAAGAACCGGATGTTGCCACTGGCGCAAACCACAGAGAAGACGGCAACAGGAAGTAGCTGGAGGATGACGGCGCAGCGGCCATGTCTGTGCAGCACACTGCAAAAACGCAAAACCTTACCGACCGTTTTGGACGAGTTTCTAAAGACAATATCATAGTTCACTTGAAATAAGACAGAACAAACTTGCAACCAACTTTTCAGCCAAATATAGGAGCTTGTTTTAAGTCAATAATTATTTAATATTGATGAAAAAGTAATAGTTCCATTGGCAGATTAATTAACTTATGACAAGACATTTTTCCCATAAGTAAATTAATCTGCTAATGCAACAAGCATTTTTTGGTCAAAATTAAGGAATTATTTACTTAAACAAGCTATTATTTTCTTTGCTGAAAAGTTCTTTTTGAGTTAGTTTTGTATCATTTCAAGTGTTTCACCATAATTTGTTTTTGAACTGCATGTTTTTTATCACATGCTCAAACTTATTCACATGTTATTTTAATTGTGATTCTTATTTAATGGGAACTCGTCAACTGCAAAATTGTTTGTGTTTTTTAAATTAGCAGAATATTGACACATTTGTAATGTAAACAGGTATTGCGTTTAGGTGTGGTTCTGATAAACGGCAGCAGAGGGCAGCAGTTTTCAAAAGATCAGGACTGTGACTGATAAAAAATATTCTTATCAATGTTTGAACAAAATCCAGATTAACAACTACTGACGTTTTTAGACAAAGTCCAAAAAGATTTAATGACGTACACTCATTAAAATTAGTCGGCGGGGTTAGGCGGCTGAGATCGTTACGTCTGATTGGCTGCTTCAGGCAGGAAGTCACCACAACTTCCTCTAATTTTTGGAGCCAAACTGCAGGATATCCATGGCTCCATAATCGATCATCAGATAATTTGTTTGTGGCAGAAATTAATACCCAGCGGGTCAAGAGAAGCGACTTTGTCATTCATTGCGTTGTTTTTGCGGACATTGCTTGTGCGTCAGCTTTATGGGTGTACCAGAAATGTGAGTACAAAGGTTCCGCCTCTGTAGTTTTCTACATAAAAAAGTGATTAGTTGCGTTAAATTTTAATGGGTTAAAATTAAATAAACAAAATTAAAGCTTTGAAGTTTCGGCCTTGTTAAAACTGTTAATAATTTGTGTTGAAATGTTTAGAACATCCACCAGAGGGCGTAAGAATTACATGTAGAGAATGGTAGAACAACTAAGAGTGACTTTAAAAGTGAAAAGCGGTAGATTTCTGAAACAATTGATTGTAACATAATTAATTGTGAAAATTATTGTATTTTAAAAATGATAAAATAGTAATAATTATTTCAAAATGAAATACACAAAAGACAACATAACGGTTCTGAAGGGATCAAATACAGAAAGTAATTT